>NW_017675783.1:20512-56865 GCF_001879085.1 Nicotiana attenuata
TAGGGGTGGGCATATATCGGGTAAAACCGATAACCCGAACCGTTAATTATTTATTGGGTTATCGGTATTGGGTTATTGGGTTAACGGTTCGGTAACGGGTTAAAAAAAATTTATTGGGTTATCGGTTCGGGCTCGGTTTGGCAATTCTGTTATTGGGTAAAACCGATAACCCAATAAGGATTAACTAATTTACTAGTTTACCCTTAAGTATATACATACTAGGGTTTCATAATTCATACTTCATAGTTCACTCTTTGATTTCCCCATTCTTTCTCAGTTTCTCCGCCTCACACCCTCACCAGTCAGCCTGTCAAGACTCAGGCCGGCGTCAGTCGCATTTCTCAACTTCTTTCTTTCACTCTTCAGTCGCATCTTCACTTCATTTCTCAGATCCATCAGATTGTTCAGTCGCATCTTCTTCACTCTTCAGTCGCATTTCTCAGCCGCATTCTTCAGCTTCATCTTGATTCTTCGTGTAAGTTTTTAGTTGCTTCATCTTTATCTTTCTCTTAGTTTGTTTAAAAAGCATTCTGGCTCTGGATTTTTCTTAGTTTGTTTGAAAGCTGAAGTGAGATTTGTCGTGTATTTGTTATTCATTTAGATCCCTTGTATTTGCAAAAAGTGGCGAAGTAAAAATATGATTGATATTTTGTTTCTTCGTCACTGACTGATATTGGGATTTTTGTTTATATTTTTTGGGTTGAAGAATGACAGATAGAAACTTTGGTTAATGTGTATTTTATTGGATATTGAAGTAAATTTAAATTCTTGTGAAATAGAACAGTTCTGAAAAGAGTTTTAGCAAAACAGTTCTTCAAATATTACTATAAAACTGTTTTAGAAAACCAGTTTTATACCGAAACTATTTTATACATTGCGAACCTCTTTTAGTTGTTTTATATTATCGGGTAAACCGATAACCGAACCGATAATGATCGATAACCGATTAACCGATAACCGATAACCAATATCTTATCGGTTTGGTTATCGGGTTATGATATTTGTAAACCGATAACCGATAGGCAAAACCGATAATATTCATAACCGAACCGAACCGACCGATGCCCACCCCTACCTCAAAGGAAAATGGTGATTAAGCAAGCCACTGACTTTCACAAGGAAAATGTTATGAACTTCTCAAACAACACAATTACTAATAGGAATTATGAATTGATCCTTCATTAATGAAAACTCAGTACATAGAATTAGAGAATAAAAAGGTAGACATTAACATAATAAGGATAGTAACAGAAAGAAAGGATAAGGGGGAAAGCAGAGTCACAAAAGAAATAGACGAGGGGGAGACACCAGAGAGAGGGGAAGTTTCTAACTGTCACACCTCTTTTTTTTCACGCAACCCTATTACGAGGTTGAGTTAGAAGAGTTTTTCCAATTGAAGTGACGTTTTGAAAAGGGAATATTTATTATTTAGAGTCGCCACTTGGAATTGAGTTCTGGTGTTCCAAGTCACCTTTTATTGAATCCCTTATCAAAAGGAAGATTTGACTCCTAATTCATGATCTACGAAAACAGAAGACTGAGTAAGGAATTTTGTAGACCGAGGGGAAGGTGTAAGGCACCCCTCGAGTCCCGTGGTTCTAGCACGGTCGCTTTATTGACTAATGTAAAGCTTAAATCATTTTTTTAGCTATTCTTGTATTTTATTGATTATGGACCGCTTAATTAATTATTGTATTTTTTTTTAATGTGTTCACCTAGGTGCGGTACGCACACAAGGTACTCTTCTTTGAAGTTGGATATTAAACCAAGGTACGAGAATGTACACATGGTTAAAACATAATTATTTTAAATTTAAAGGCATCGAGACGCTGGAATGCGTACATGATCCTTTTATTATTTAAGCGTATCAATCCAAAGTTCGGGTATGAACACGTGGGCTAATATTAAAAGCATATTTAAAGTTTTTCTAGTGTATTTAGAGTTCTTTTCCTAAAGTAATTTGAGGTTGTGTGGAGGTCATGATTTATGGACATAGAATTATTGTGGAAGTATATCATTTAAATAACTATTCACGGATTAATCAACCTTAAAATTATTTACAACTTAACAAATTACCAATATTCTACATCTTGAAATTAATTTGATGAACAATAATATGTAACCCGAGTATTAAAAAATGAGAACTTTGATCTATTATGAAAGACGAGCTAGCTTTAAACTTATTTTTACGTAGGCCACATTACTTAAACTATTCGACCCGAAAATTTAAGTTATCCAATATGAAATAGACACTAACTTGAAGCATCTCACACTAAAATAGATTTTCATTTGAATTTGTTGGAAAAATATGAGTTCTAATAGAACACCCACTAAACAGGAAGCTTTGATTGAATCAAACTAAATTATCTAAAGGCGGACATCCCAAGATCGTTCCCAACACTACTAATAATATTAGTGATATGAGTTTCGGTACTTAAAGGAATTAAAATTCATTTAATCAATCAAATTCAAATTTTGATAAGATGCTTTCTCTGTTAAACTAAAATTTGGTATTACTTTAACGTTCTCTTTCATTATCTTTTATGTAATTAACACATCTTGACAAAGAACTCCTAAAGCCCGAATTTTCAGATATTAGAAATCAGACAAATTCCATGATCCTATCTTCCTTTGAACAACAGTATTTGTATCTTAAGTCACTTTAACATGGATTCCTAAAAGATCTAAACTTAACTATCAATGGAAATATTATTTTACTTGAACCGACACCCAAATAAATATTCAGTTCACTCTAGTTCGGAAAAAAAAACTCCACACAACTCAAAGATACAAAAATTAAATAAAACGATGAAACCAAAATTAATCGGAACCAACAAAACTATCTTTCATGTATATGATGAAAATTCGAATATTACCTTTTTTGTGAAGCTTTTTACAATAAAATCACAATCACAATCTACTGATTTTCAAAGCTAACTTTTCTAAAACCTTGAACTCGGAACCGCGAACGAAATCTCGAACTCCGTCTTTAAACTCTCCTTTTTTACTTGCACAATTTTTCTCTTTTGTTTTTTTTTTTAATTCTCTGCCTCCGTCTGTTTCTTTTTTTTTTTTTCGTTGTTACTCTTTCCCTTCTTTTCCTTTTTCTTAATTTTGTTCGTTCTCCCTTCTCCATCCAAGACTTCCTCTCTTTTCTTTTTTTATAAGCCAACATATTGGCAGTTTGTTATTGTTCCCCCCATTTGGGAGTGGGGGAACGTGTATTGTCGTGTGTGTGCATTGAGTGAGAATTGTTGTGTAATTTATATTCAACTGACAGTTATATACAAATATTACATAGAACTTGGAGGTAAACATCTAAAAATTACCTACAGTTTAAGTATCTAATATAAGAATAACTACAGTGAATGTACAAATTCCTACAGTTTAAGTACCTAATATAAGAATAACTACAATTTACCTACAGTTACAGGGCAAACAGGAAACACATCATCCACAATCGTGTCTACATTATATCTATATTTTAGACTACAATTAATCGTGGAATGTTCTACATAAACTACAAACTAACTACAATTACACTACAAACAGTAAATCTAGGTGAGGGCTTCAACAGACTTTCAGAAAATCAGATCACATGCCACAATTGTTGCAGAGGAAATTGGCACGACATTCAAATATAATGAGATTTCGCTAGCTAATGCATCTCAAGGACATCTTTCGTTGATTGATCTTGCAATCGTGGATGAAGAACTTTTGATTTCATGTAGACTTTCAGAAAATCAGATCACATGCCACAATTGTTGCAGAGGAAATTGGCACGACATTCAAATATAATGAGATTTCGCTGGCTAATGCATCTCAAGGACATCTTTCGTTGATTGATCTTGCAGTCGTGGATGAAGAACAAGAAAGAATGTGGGGTATGGGTAAAAACGTTGGTGAGGGGGTGAGGGGTAAGGAGAGAGAAACGTGAGATATATGGATACCTTTAATTAAGGAGTAAAAACTGCCCATTAATTAGATATGGATACCTTTAATTAAGGAGTAAAAATAGCCTATTAATTAGACCCTTAATTAAGCATGGTATAGGATTGGTAATTTGGAATACTAAGTGTAAGTTACTCAAACCTTAAACATGTAGGGTAAAAAGGTTTCCTGTGTGGTATAAGAATGTAAAAATTCCTTATCTATTTTCAATGCATTTATCTTCCCAAGACAACATTTAATCCTAACCTTTTTATCTTTCTTTCGTTCTATCCAATGCATGCCTTTTTATCTTTCTTTCATTCTATCTAATTCACAGATTTTTTTTTCCATTACCATTTTCATTCCTATCCTCTTTCTTTCTCTGTGTCTTCTTCGTCTTCCTTTTATCTTTTTTTGGTTATTTTTTTTATTTTCCTTTCCTTCTCTATCTCCCATTTTAAATCTATATTTTTTTTTCTTTATTTTTGCACTTCTTCTTCTTCTTCTTCTAATAATAGTGTTTTGTGAGTGAAGAATTTTTACTGTGAGTATCGATGGTGGGTCTGGATTTAATGGGGTAGTTGGATTATACTTATATGTAACTTTATATAAATATTATATAGTTATACAATGTATTAAATATTTTATATACACATTGTATAAATTCTGTATATAAGTGTATCCTGTATTTTTCAGTGTATATTATAAAAATTATATATAAATTGTTATAAAATGTATAAAAATTGTATATATACTATTACATTGTATAAATTTTGTATATAAAGTGTATCCTCTATATTTTAGTGTATCCCTAATGTATCATTAGTGTATATTCATCGTATAGTGACAGTGTGTTTTGTATATATTTTGTGTAGTGACAATCTATTTTATATATTTTGTATAGTGATAGTATATTGTATATAAATTATACAGTGACAATCTATTTTGTATATTTTTTGTATAGTGACAGTCTATTTTGTATATTTTTTGTATCCCCGTCACTTTTATCTATCCGACGTGTATAGTTGTTGTATAATGTATAAAAGTGTGTGTGTATATATATATATATATATATATATATATATATATATATATATATATATATATATATTTACCTCTATCTGTGGCAACTGAATCTGCATTACTATTAGTTGAAGATCGAGTTGCACAATCCTGGCTACTGAAATTTCTCAGTCTTAGTCCCTTTTTTTTTGTTAATNAAACAGGGGATTACACTATTTTTAAACGGAAAGTGAATCAATTAACATAATAGACCCCTAGTATTACTCAACAAACTCAATTATAACACACAAATTTTGTCTTTCCAGTTATAAAAAAGATTCTCAACCGAAAAATACCCCAAAAACATAGCAATCTTCAGAGAAATTATATAATACATCTGAATACATAAATTATATTAATTAAAAAATATATATGAATACATTCATGGCATATAGCGAGACAGTGAATACAATGAAATACATAGAATGCAGTGGGATACATTAAAATACAATGAAAAAAACGAAAGTGAATACAATGAAATACATGGAATACGGCGAGATACATTGAATTACAATGAAAAAAAATAATGAATACAATGAAATACATGATAATACAGCGTGATACATTGAAAATACATTGAAATATATTAACAGAAATCTTCTTCTTCATCGCGATTAATTGAATACCAGGGCTTCTAATTTGATTGAAAAGATTAGCCTTTTTTGTATTAGGCCACCGTCCGACGGGTTCCATTTTGAGAAAGCCTTCCAATGCTTTATGCATCCCTTGAAAACCTAAACCCAACAAAAAGAAAACATTGTTGAGCACATCCGCACAAATGTAATATTGTGTGTATATACTGCTATAGGTATATTTTTTCAATTAGAGAAGTCACCGCTGGGACATTTTTGGGTTCAATTTGAGAAGAGAATATCTCCGACGACGGAATTTCGGCGAACGTGTGTATACGCAAATTTTCTTCCACCATTGTTACACTGGAACTGCTCTGAAACCCGATGCTTGTTCGAGACTGGGCCAGGCATAACATCAACTTTGAATTGGTGAGAGGAATTTTGAGATTGAGCATCGTGTTTTCCAGGGAATGGGGGAAGAGAATGGCATGTATCAAAGTAGAAAGAGAAAGAAAATAGTGTAACTGAATAGCGTATTTAGTGGCTTAAGGGTAGGAGGTAACCAAAATTAGATATTTTGCTATAAACGTATCTATAGAATATAATTTTTTTAAATGGTACTTATTTAAAATAAATAAGGTGTTAACCTTTGCTAGGTAAAAATTCCTTTCTTCAATCCTTTTCTTTTGCTTAGTGGCTTTTCAAGCCTGCTCACGCCAATCCCAACTTACCCGCTACTTTCATTTGGCCCAAGCCCAATATCCTTCACGACAGAAAAGTTGAAAATTGACAAGGATTTTGAGTGTTGCTGAATTTGTTTTGTCAATAATCTATGCAATAGATTATTGGCATATCTGATTTTTAAAAATTTCAAAGCCAATTATCGCCTTCACTAAATTGGAGTGAAGCTGGTCTTACAAAAAGACAAGAGAAAATTTTAAAGTTTGAAACATATGTACTCTTCAACCTCATCTTGGTCCTTCCCAAAAAAGAAGATCATGGTCCTTCTGGAATAGTTTAATAGTAGCTAAGAATATTTCTTAGACATATCATGTGGGATGCATACTTAGTTGAAAAGATTGTTTATTTTAATTCTTATTTTCTATTCTTTTAACTGATCTTTTCGTACTATGGAGAACTGCTAATATCTATCTTTAGGGTGTTGCAATCAACTATAACCAAGGTTAAGAAGTATAGAGATTATCTTATAATCCTTCTTTTATTGTTGGGGTAGAAGGGACAAACTTTTATATTGCTGAGGAATATGAGGAGCAAATTGAGCATTCATTCACGAGATGTGAAGTCCAACCGTCCATATCAATTCATGAAAATATGGGTTATTAGTACATGATGATAGGCTATAATTGCGTATTTTTGTCGCTTATTACACTCTAATTTACTGTACTTTAATTGAGATTGAGCTTTAATCGCTAGTGTTTTGCACTAACTGTGTGTTTTATGCCTTGTAGGAGTAATTCCAAGCTATATAGATGTTATCGAATGAATTCAAGTGATTTAAAGCTTTGAAGTCTAAGTAAAAGCCCAAGGAATTAAGCCGGGATCGTGTTCGAGGGTCAAATTTGATACTTAAGAACAAACGAAGACTCGAGTAGGCATATTGTGCATTGTCTAGTAAAATGCACATAACTTTTCGCTCAGAACTCTCCATTTGGGCTTCACATTATATGGTTGGAAAGCTAACTCAAAGGCTACAACTTTTATGTTTTACATTTTTCCAAATTCCAAACAAAACAGGGTGAAAAATGCGTTCGAAACCGCGGACTGAGGCAATGCACTGGGAAAATACCGCGCCCGGACCGCGACCGCGAGCATCCAGACCTGAAAATTTATCCTTTTTCGCGTAGGAGAAGGTATAATTGTTTGGGCCCGACCCTACTTGGTATATATACATGGAAAAACGGTATTTTGGGAGGACACGCTTTTGACACAGATTCGACCTAAGGAGGTAGAGACACAATAGGAGCAAGGCGGGGAATTCTTCTACGAGTTTTTCCTTCCTCTTCCTATTTTTTCATTGTTGGTTATGAATTTTAGTATTGTAGTTTTACATACTATTATGAATAGCTAATATGTTATCTAGGGTTTTGATGGAACCTTTTGTAGGATAAATTCTTGTTCTGTTTTTATATAATTGAGCCATTGGATTTCTCTACTTGTTCAACTACGTGTTTATTGTTGTTGATTGAATGGCCATCGATTGACTGTGCCTATTTATTATGCGTTGCTTGAGAAAGGATACATATTTAGGTGGTTGTTGAACAACGTCACTCCTAACATTTGTGAGAAATCAATACAGCGAGTTTAAAGGCAGGTTTAGAAATAACAAAGCCTTGACGTGGTCATAATGAGCGGTTAGATAAAGTCAATTAGCGTAGTTCGAGAGAATATGTCTAGTAAATTGTTGTAGTTGCTCGAGAGAGAATTACGGCACCTAAAGTGCTCACGATCAGTAGAGAATACATTGGCAAAATTGTAGGGAACATAGCTATAAGGATTCCGACAATTGAAAAAATCATAACTCTAGACCTCCTTAATTTAGTCTTCAACCATTTGTCTCGTTAGTTGATAATTTTACCGCTTTCTAGTATTTGCTAGTTAATTAGTGAGAAATATAAATCTCAATCTTTATTTATACTATATTAAAAGTACGAAGGCCTTAGCGAAATATTGTACACCTTTTTTATCCTTCGTAAATGTAGCTCACATCGGATAAAATTGTAATTATAAAACTAGTTTTTGTAAAATATTAGCATATATGTTAAATTCTACGCTTGAATTTGTTAAAGATTTCATTCCAAATTTGAAGACTTGAAGATGTCTTTCATATAAATAAGGAATCTCAGCCAAAAATGTTAAATTCTACGTTTGAGTTTTCTAAAGATTTCGTTCCAAATTTGAAGACTCGAAGAAGTCCTTCATATATAAGGGGTCTCCAAGTAAAGTAGGGTATCTCCAAGTTCTATCAGTTTATGTATATATTGGTGCTTACTGCTTAGAATCTGATTTCATTGGTATTTTACAAAAAAAGTATAATTTTACTTATGAATTCTTTTAGTTTTATATATGTATATTTAAGTGCTTACGATCTGATTTTTTTTTGTGTTTCATCAGCAATTTGTGCTTTTAACTTTATTCTTGTGTTTCTTTGGATGCGCAGTCAAAAATTTCAATTTTCTCTATACCACTCTCATTTGTGTTCTCTTTTATTATTGTTCTATTTTACCATTCAGTCTCCTTTTTTTTTTTTTTTTTTGGGCTTTATTGCTCTTTATAGTGTAGTTTCAAGAACTAATATCCAATAATAACTTTGACTTTTAATTTCAGAACTTTGTAGAAAATCTTCGCTCCACTTCTTGCCTATGCTCGTCTTGCTTTTGTTGGCAATCTAACAGGTCAGGTTATGGCTTTTTGAATCATTCAAACTTCTTAGAATCTTTTGCTCTCATAATTTTTCATTTATAATAATATGGAGCATAATTTTACTCTTAGTTTTCTTTGTCTAGCCCCTCCCCTCTACAGAGTAAGTTTATCCTTTTCTGTAAGATACAACTTTTTATGGGAATATAATGTCTTATTGTCTTACATAGTGATTATTAAATTTGTTATCCAATTCTTAGTTACTTTCTTGCGGGTTATTGAACATGCTAAGATTATCAAAACTAATTGCTTCCCTTTATGCTTTGTAATGCATGTCTCTCTATGTGTGTTTGCGCAAGTGCGCATTCTTGTATATATTTCTAGATAGCATCTAAAAATATGACTGAGAGATTGTGATCAAATATTAAAAATCTACCAGTTAAGAGAATATTAGGCCTCTAACAATGGGTAGTTGGACAAATTCAATGACATATAAGCAAGTTAATTCAAAGAAATAATATGAGCACATAAATAAGGAGAACCTGAAAAGGATTTTCTATGTTGCTTTATTTACGATGAAGTTCTTTTTATTTTTTATTTTTTCTTTATAATAGCTTATTTTCGTGTAGAAGTCTCCCTTAGGCCTTTTGCTTGTGCGCTCCTTATTTTACCACATATTACACCTGATAACTTTTTAAAATGAGCTCCTTAGTTCTTTAAACTACTATTGGTGACTGCATTAATATTGATATCTAAAGAGTGGCATTTGTGTTTTTTATCCGGGTATTTATGTAAGACTTAAGATTGCCTATTCACTTGGATATTTCTGCTCTTATTTTTGCTTTCTGAATGAATACACTACTAGAAATCAGGTGATTTTCGTCCAAGGTTTTCCAACCGAAATTGGTCGGAAAAATTTCCGACCGAAATCGGTCGGAAATAAGACTAAAATAGGTGGTGTCGACCCAATTGACATAGACTTGACTGTTTAATATCTTCACTAAAAGTATAAAATATTAACAATCAGTTTAGGCTGAACTCCTTGCCCTGTTTAGGATTTAGTATTCTAGGCACTGGATGAGCATTTTGAGCATTTAGGAAAAAATCTGTTGTATTTTAGCAAGAAATATTGTTTGGTAATTTGAACAAGTACACCTTTTGCTTTTATTCATTATAATTTATCTTGAGCGCAGGAAAATATTTGATATCTTTATAGCCCATATTTTACCTGTTGTTCTTTTTTGCTGCTTCATTTTTATTCAGAAAGTCCAAAGCAATTTAGTACGTGATTATTCAAAAAGTTACTATTATTGATTGAATTTTTTTGTATTTCAGCTTTAAGCATGAATAATGTAATATATAGTAGCTTACTAAAGCAAGAAGTTTCTGCAAAAAAACAAAAACAAAAAAAAAAAAAAACCAAGAACAAATGGAAAAGTGAAAAAATATATACCTCATTAAAGCAAGGAATTTCTTCGAAGATTTTAGCGACAACATATTGCAGTCGTTGATCTTATTAGGAAGAGTTTACTCGAGCAAATTAGAGGAAGAATCGTTTGATTGGATCCAAACATCTATTCACTAACATCATTTATCATTTTCGGGAACTTGCAAAGTTTTTAATTTCTATGTCATAATTTAAAGACTATTTGAATAATATTTATGCTTAAAAAACAGTAATTCTCATGGATACGGGTTATACGCGCAACGCGCGTATCCTAAGACTAGTAATTTAGAAAATTGTTCAAACTTGTCTTTTTAGTGATATTAAACAGATATAGCTAAGCCTTAGTTCTCTGTGAGATTCGACTCCGGCCTTTTAGACCGGATAATATTGCAGCGATCGCTTATCCTTTTTAGGACTAGAGTTGGGCGTGATCAGTGCAGGATAGGAGATTCTTGCTTGAATTAAGTAGTTCTTTTGAAGCTTTTTAGCATATATATTTTTCTCAAATGATAGAATACTTGGATAAGTGTAATTTACTAATTTTACTTTAGAAACATCACCAAGCAAAGCAAGTGCAAATACGTATGAGGCAAAAAGTTGGACCTTATCTTTTATTAGAAGTTGAGGAACTAAGTAGAGAAAAAAAATCAAAAAGTACTACAAACTCCTTATTAAATTTATAGACATATAAGATATCGAAAACTGATTGCACGTATCATTGACTTTATACTTTCAAGTGTTTGAACTACATGTTCAAAACTACATGTCTTTCATATGAAACCAATTCTATTCGAATTGTTTCTTCAGACTTAAGATCCTCATATCTATATTTAGCGCTATCATAGATGTCGTCGACAAACATTTTATATCAGTTTCAATATTTTTTCATAAAGACATAACATAGAGATCTCTTCATTCATATTTTCAGGTACCTAAATCTCTCATGAGATTTTATGAAGTGTTATGTCATGTGATCTTCTAGATCACTTGCCTCCTTTATTATGATCATTTCGATCATTTGCTCATCTTCTTTATCAAGGATTTTATTTGAAACCGATTTGTCTATACGCTTTAAGCGTACCATAGACTTTGTCCTTCTAGGACTTAATATGAGCATTTGCAATGAGAATATAGTTACTATCTTTGGGTCAGCAAATGCGTCTGGCATGCTTTTGAAATATATTGCAGATGAATTATCCTTTTATGAACTTCAAGTTCATATTATTTTATTCGGGGATCTAGATGTATAAATGATAATTCATTCCATGTAACTTTTTCTCAACTGTTGTATCTTGTCTCCCCCTCATGTTAGAAAAACTAACTTGTTTCCTCAACTTTTAGAACCCATCTTTGTGCGTTATGGTGTTAATCAAAATATACACCGCACATCAATAATAATAAGATGGAATTATTTGGTTCCTGACCCTGAACCACTTGCGAGGGGAGAAAATAATATACTTTCGTATATAACGTATATCAAACTGATATATATAACTTTGTTCTCATAAGCAATAGTTTAGCTATTAAGTGGAGGCACTTAAAAAATTATTTTGCTAAACGAACCGTGATGTAAACCAACTTAACAAGATTAACTTCTTGAATAGGAAATCTGGAAATTATGCTCGAAATTAAATTATTGAGCAAGTTACCTCGCACACACCGGCCATGTTGCGGGTTAATAATAATTGCACATGTAACCATCTCATAGATGCATCTTATGTGGTATACATGGCTGGTGAATGGGCCCATATTCACCTTTGATATTTCCAGCATTCATGGGATTCAATCTCAATTTTAGTTGGTATATTAATTAATGAGAACATGCAATATAAGAGAATTCGTAAAGAACTTTCTAGTTCTTTAATATTTACCCATGTGAATTCTCTTTTATTTTTGCACATCATACTTATATTGATATGGCTAAACCAATTATGCCAACTAAATAAATTATCAATATTGATAAACTTCAGGTTTACACCATGACGTGTGCAATTATCAATAAACTCTAAGTTTATTATGATATGGGTTTTTATCTCAATAAACTTCTGCTTTATTGTGACATTCTCTTATTTGTGTAGTATAAATTGAATAATAAAGTGGGTAGCTTTTCACATACATATTATCCCGCTACAAGTTGTAGTAATAGAAGATATTAAATTTTTCCTTTATTTATAGACTCAATATAATCAACCGCTTTCGCGTATACTTTGGAAACTGAATAAGTTTCTTTGAGACTTTACAACGACACAATACCTTATTGATAATCAATTTTGTTCCTCCAAAATAATAATAATTGGCTCTTCCTGAGCTCTCAATTAATTTTGTACGACCATATATTCATCAACATCATATGGTGAATATCTCTTTTAAAGAGAAAGTTATACCATTATGGTTATGGTCAAAATTATATGCAAGATCTGTTTCTTGCATTACTGTTGTCTTTTAATAATCACAATGCCAAAATATTTTGGTATACAATAAGTACGTGACTAATGACCATTCATGCCATAATAATGATATTACTTTCTTATATCATCTCAAACCTCCTTTTAGAGGTGAGTGTGGTATATTCACTACCACTAGCACATTCATTTTCTTCCAAGAATGAATATGTATTCATAAATAAGATGTTGTCACATTCACATCATGAATGGACCATAATCATCTATATGTGCTTTATAAAATCTCATGTCAAATCGATGACAAATATTACTTTCACAGAGTGAAGGATTCTTTTGAGAATCCTTATTATTTTTATTATCACAATGATGACGATTATAATTTCTTCTAATACCACGTCCACATACATTGATACCTTCACAGTAATAATTTTGTCTTCTTTCAAACTTATCACATATTGCTATCACATTCTCTTAAGGAAATGAGAATGCAGCAAATTCAATGGGACGGGTTTTCACTTCTTGTGCTCACGATCATACATGACTTTGATCATGGCAAGACATAGAAATTTTACCACTTCGAGTGGTTATAATTTCTCACTAACTCCATTAGAGTTATAATCAAAATTTTGTTGTCTTTGCTTGTATTTAATATCAAATTATAGAATAAAATAGAAAAATACGGTAAAATACATACCTTAAATCCAGAATTTAATCATGAAAGAAGTTTATGGAACAATTGACAATCATTATGCTCAATCCCAAAGCTTCTACTCAATTTGTTAGAGTCTCGTGCTGATAACGTGTTATAAAACAATAAATGAAGAACAAGAGTATTGCAGAGAAAAGTAGAGAGAGGGAATTCTTATTGATATTGGATGAATTACAATGGAATAGGACCCCTCTATTTATAGGGAAAGGGTGACTTATCCACCAAGTAATAAACCCTAGAATCTCTCTAAATATAGACATTCATCATAAATACAATTCTATTTATAACAATATAAACTATTTTTATCCGGTTAGTGTAATTAATCTGCTATAGCATCTTACGCACAAATTATTGTAAAAGTTTTTAATGGGCGACTATAAATAGAGTTACTTGCAATTTTCTTTTAAGTAACCTGATTGAATAAATATTTTTGCTATCGTTGGTGCGTAAAACTTAAACTCTCGTTAATATTTACACTTCGTTTTTAATCAATTTCTCATCTTGTTGTATCAATTTAATAAGTACATGACACGATAACTTACCTGATTTACTTCCTCATTTGTATATATTTGAAATTCTTTCTGTACGTTGCAACACTAGTTTACAGTAATGCAGGAGCTGCATTTTGCAGCTTGGAGGCAATTCTTTATACATTAAACTTGGGTTAGGATTGGATTGGGTTCTAATATGGTCCAGTCTCTTAATTAGTGTTTTAAGCTATTTTTTATTAAAATTAAACTTGCCCTTCATTAAATTCGGGGAAGGGTAAAGTTAAGTGGCAATTAAAAAAATAGATAACTTTAATGGCCAATTACCTCAAGTTGAGTGATCACATGAGGAAGCAACTCCTCGTTATTTTTGAAAGTATGTTTCAATTCAAGAATTTTCCTTTTCGATTCGATTAAACTGTTAATGGTGTATATATTGAAAAAAATGAAAGCAGGAAAAGGCGTGCACAAAATATTATTGACCAATTTAAAACTTGATTAAACTTAGGGTGTGTTTGGTATGAAGGAAAACATTTCCGGAAAATATTTTCCAATTTTCCCATGTTTGGTTGGCTTAAATATTTTGGAAAACATTTTCCTTATCAACTCATTTTCCTTCAATTGGAGGAAAATGTTTTCCTTATCAAGAGAAGAGAAAACATTTTCCAAAACTCCTTCTCAACCTTCCCCACCCTATCCCCAACCCACCCCCACACCCACCCACCCAAACCCCACCCCACCTCTCTCTCCAAAAAGAATTTTTTTTTTTTAAACTTTCAGTTTTTTTTTTCCGTCACCACCCACCCTGCTATCCCCTGCCAAACCCCACCTTCACTCCCCCCGCACAAAAAAAAGTTTTTTTTTACTTTTTTTTTTTGTAATTTTCAAATTTCTGTTTTTTTCGTTTTTTTCTGCCCCCTCCCCCCTCTTCCCCCCTCTCCCCCCGCAAAAAAAATAATTACTTTGTTTTTTAATTTTAAATTTCTATTTTTTTATTTTTCTGCACATACCCCCTGCCCCCTTCCCCACCCACCCCACCCCCCTCCCCCGGGAAAAAATATTTTTTTATATATATATTTTCAATTTTAATTTTTTCCATCTGTCGGTTTACAGGTTCGAAAATTTTACATGTTTCCAAAGTTATGAGTTTAGAGGTTTATGTGTTTCAAAGTTTACGGGTTTTAGAAATTATAAAGTTTACGGGTTCGAAAGTTCGCAGTTTTTACATAAAAAAAGTAAAGCAACACATTAGTTCCTTTGGGTTTTTTCAATTTTTATGAGACTTAGGGAAGGGGTGAGGCGGGAGGGGGTGGGGGTGGGGGGAGGGGGAGGGGTGGGGGAAGGGGGAGGGGTGAGGAGAGTTGCATAAAAAATATTTTCCTAAAAAAAATATTTTCTACTCTCTAACCAAACAATAGAAAATATTTTCCGAAAAATATTTTCCATTCACCAACCAAACAAAAAAAAATAAGTGATAAAACCACTCATTTTTCATGAAAAGAAACTTCGTACCAAACACACCCTTAATTGAATTGAACATATTTAACTTGATTCACTTCAAAAATGTTCAACTTGAGACAAAACATCGCGTTTCCGGTTAATTAGTCATTCCATGATTTATGTGATTCCTCTGTATCTTCATCGTGCATTATGAAGTACTAGTACTTAACGGGAGAAATTCAAAAATAGTCAGATTTACAAATGGTCATTCAAAACTAGCCACAATTTTAAAAGTAATCGAAATTTAGCCATTTTTCATGTAAAGATAAATCTGAACGAAAACATTGTTCAAAATCCAGAAAAATACTTCAGTATATTATGCTGGAGTTCTAGTATATTTGCAAAAAACACCTGTGCTCCAATCTCAATATATTATACTGCAACTTTCCACATGTTGGAGTTCCAGCATAATATGCTGGAAGTTCATACACAGGTGCACCGATCTCGAGTATATTATGCTGGAACTTTCCGTGTTGCAGCAAAATAGTGGTTATTTTTCAATGACTTTGCAAATGCTGGCTATTTTTAAGACCAGTCCGAAAACTGGCTAGCCCGTACTATTTTTACGTACTTAACTGGTGCTCTTTTTGGGCCTGACTGTTGTTCCATTTTGATAGTGATCCACAAAAATTACCCAATATTAATTGGGCTCTATCAGATAAAAGCCCAAAGCTACAACTTCAGTCACAAGGATAATAGCTTTAAGGGGTTTTGACACAGTTACCCACAAAAACAAAACTATTTACCATTGTCTACCCATTTGTTTTCCTACCCATAAACTAATTACATTTCCTACCCATAGTAGATTTTGTGGGGAATTTTTTCTTTATTCTCCAATTCTTTTTTATTTCTATGCTTCTTTTCTTTTCTTTTTTCTTTTTTTTTCTTTTCTCCTTTTT
Organism: Nicotiana attenuata; assembly: GCF_001879085.1. Lineage (NCBI taxonomy): Eukaryota > Viridiplantae > Streptophyta > Magnoliopsida > Solanales > Solanaceae > Nicotiana > Nicotiana attenuata. The sequence goes on from NW_017675783.1 coordinate 36,900, forward strand.
TTCTCTCGTTTTCTTCTTATTTTTTTTCTTTTTTCCTTTTCTAATTTTATTTAACTTCTGGTTTTTTATATTCTTTTTCTCTTCATAATCTAATTTCATTTACTGTTTTCACTATTTTTTATTATTCTTTTTTTATATTATTACTAAAGAAAAATCAAATTGTGTACCAAGTAAATGTAGTTAATACAACTAAAAAAATATTAACTAACATATGATACCGGTATAGTATATAGTTATACCAACAGGGTATACAATTGTACGCAAAGAGTTAAAAAAATTTAATTCAATTATTAAACTGAAATAGTATCAGTTGTAAAAAAAAAAAAATTCTCAAAGGACCTAATTGTAAGAGTATACCATTACATCATATAGCATACTATAATTTTTTTTTTTTCCTTTTCAGTTTGCCCCTCACGCTTGGGTAAAAGCTTAAAACAAATTAAAAGGGAAAAGACAAGTGAATTTACGGGTAATAAGTATACTATTATAGTATATTGTATACTATTACATCATATTGTTACAGTATCTTGCATATTGTTACAGTATACCGTAACAATATATTGTATACTATAATAGTATATTGTTGCAGTATAACTATATACTCCTATAGTATATTAGTATACTGTAGCGGTATACTGTGTTGTAAACTATAATAGTATAGTGTTGCAGTATAGCTATATACTCCTACAGCATATTGTATACCGTAGCGGTATATTGTAAGCTGTGTTCTTCTTCGATTTTCAATTGAAAAATTCGATCTCAATCACCTCAAATCAGCTCCAAACGCTATCAAATTTCAGTATGAAATTTCAGAAGGTACTATAAGCAATATTTAACAGCACCCACTTTGAATCAAACAAGAAATCTTCAAAAATAAAATTGAGCTTCAAGCCCAACAATGGTAGGACCATGGAAGCATCACCCCAAACTGGTTCTTCAGTACAAAAAATGTCAGGTTCTTGCTTCTCTGTTGCTGCTACAGCATCTACTTCTTCACTGTATCGCTCGGAAGAGGTCGGCCTTTGAGCCCGTATTGGAAGGGCTTGGTTTTTTTTATTATAAAAGAAACCCCAGGAGTTACGTCTTATTCCCGAGGAGTTGTTTGATCTCTTCACTCAAAAGCCTAAATTCTCAGTAGATCATCTTTCCTTAAGTACTTATAATACTCACTTCAACTTCAAGATAAACTCAACAAAACTCAAAGCCCATTTCCCCATTTCTTCTCTTTATCGCTCTTCAATCTTTTTGAGCACTTGTGCTTCTGTGTCTGATGGAGTTGAGGTTGTCCAAGATGATGACGAAGAAGAAGTTGCACTGTCAGCCGAAGAAGAAGAGGAAATTGAAGAAAAAGAAGAAGGTGTTGAGTTAGAATCAGTTGAAGGTGGTAGATTGTACGTAGGTAAAATGAGGAAGAAGAAGTGCGGGTAAATAGCTTGGGGGCCATGGGTAGGAGAATAGTTTGAGCATTAAAGGGTAAATAATTTGGAATTAATAGGTATAAAGTGAGATTTTCTCTAGCTTTAACATCATGTACCAAATCATCTTCTTTATAAAAGTATTACTTTTGGTTTTTCCTGACCAGTTACTCCTCCTAGATATACTGGCCTTTTAATTTTCTACATGCTTAATGCAATTAATTGTACTATCAAATTGATTTGAAGATTTAAAAAGTTTCAGCTCTTCTCGTTTATTAAGTGATGATGTTTTGCGAACAAAATGCATTCTTATTTTCTCCAGATAAAAAAGGATTGAATAAAAATTCGACTGACTATATATTATGAACTAAAAATTACAGGATTAAACCCGCACATCACTTTACACTATGTGGATCTCTAAATTCAGAGGCGGAGCCAGGATTTAAACTTGACAAAATTATAGAATAATGCACTCCATAAGTTGACCTTGCACTATTTTAGCCCAGTTATAAGTTTGCAAATGTGTAGCCAAATATCAATAAGATCTTTTCTTTTCTCATTCCCTCTAATTATAACAACCTCATTTTTGCCTACCTACCCCTATTGTAGCTCTCTCCTCATTTTTCACCCATAAATATTTAATTTAGTTAATGAAAAAGAATCATATGCAAACAAACTGAAAAGAAAAGCTAGTTCCCCACTCAGTCAACACTCATTCGTGCCTTCTTCCATAAACAATACTTCTCTGTTTTTTTTTTAATTTTGTATATCTTCAGGTTTATACATACCTATCACAACTGCAAAACGCAAAAACAGACGCGAGAAACCTAAAATCTCATCTCCTTTAATGCTAATCTTGTTAAATTTCGATTATGATTTTGTGAGAAATTTGGAGTGGGTATTATTTGAACTTATTAGAAATAGTCTAAGTAGGTTGTATACAAAGTTTGAAGTTATTTGGTGGAGATTTGGACTAGTTTTATACAAGAATTGCAAGTGAAAATCGTACAAAAATTTCGTCAGCGCTTATACACTTTTATACAATGTTATATACTTTTATACAAAGAGGTATAGTATGTATATAGTTGTATAAAAGTGTATAAAGATGTATATAGGTGTATAAGAAGAAGAAGAAGAAGAAGAAGAAGAAGAAGAAGAAGAAGAAGAAGAAGAAGAAGAAGAAGAAGAAGAAGAAGAAGAAGAAGAAGAAGAAGAAGAAGAAGAAGAAGAAGAAGAAGAAGTATCAACCTTAGACATAATAGTGTATAAGTTGTGTTTATACACTATTATATACTATTTATACAATGTTATACATTATTATACAAATGAATCCTATCGATGGAGCTTCACGTGTTTTTCTTCTTCCTTGGGCATCCTGTGAAATTTAACTCAAATATAGTCTAAAGCTACTCCAAATCACTTGAAATTTAAGTTTTGAACCCATCTTGATGATTCCAGTCAATTGAGACAACACCCATTCCAAACAACTAACAAATCGGAAAACTCAATTTTTGAAATTTAACTCAAATATAGCCTAAATCTACTCCAAATCACTTGGAATTTAAGTTTTGAACTCATCTTGATGATTCCAGTCAATTGAGACAACACCCATTCCAAACAACTAAAAAATCGGAAAACACAATTTCTGAAATTTAACTCAAATATAGCCTAAATCTACTCCAAATCACTTGAAATTTAAGTTTTGAACTCATCTTAATGATTCCAATCAATTGAGACAACACCCATTCCAAACAACTAACAAATCGGAAAACTCAATTTTTGAAATCGAATCTTCGAACCACTTGTAATGGTGACTTTTATTTTTCAAATCCTTAGTTAACCATTGAAATCCAGAAAAGAATTGAAGGAGAATAACAATAGTAGAGAAATTTTGTGGTGCAAAGGCTGACATGGGAAGGAGAAGAAGAACAAGAAAAAAGGGGAACGAAGAAATAAGGGGTGAGCTAACTGGTGAAAATTAATTTTCAGATTATGTACAACCTGGGCTATACTGGGTAAGGCCTTGAAACATGGGCCATTATCTGATGGGTTGTTCGGCCAAGTGACAAGGGATTAATTCTCCCTTTAAAGTTTATGGGTTCGGGGATTCTAATCCTTTTAAGTTACTGGGTTCTAAATGAATAATTTGGGGGGATTTGCATCTATACCCGCTTTTTGTGTCACGTTGCAAAAAAAATTGCAAGCGTACCCGCTTTTTCGCATAACTTCAGCATACGCGGCTGAAGTAGCAAAGGCAATCGCGCAAAACTTCAGCATTCTAGTAGCCGGGCCTGAGTTCAGCTCTAGAGCTGAAGTTTTTGTTTTGTAACTGTCGAACTTCAGCTCTAGAGCTGAAGTTTTTGTTTGTAACTGGCGAAGTTCTTATTTGTAAGCTTCAGCTCTAGAGCTGAAGTTTTTTTTTTTTAACTATCGAACTTCAGCTCTAGAGCTGAAGTTTTTGTTTGTAAGCTTCAGCTCTAGAGCTGAAGTTTTTATTTTTAATTATCGAACTTCAGCTCTAGAGCTGAAGTTTTTATTTTTTTAACTATCGAACTTCAGCTCTAGAGCTGAAGTTTTTGTTTGTAAGCTTCATCTTTAGAGCTGAAGTTTTTGTTTTTTAACTATCGAACTTCAGCTCTAGAGCTGAAGTTTTTGTGTTGTAACTGGGAAACTTCACCTCTAGAGCTGAAGTTTTCTTAAAAGAGATCCTTTTTTTCCTTTTGAATGTATGCTTTCACTGCACCTATTGTATCCTCTGGTTCAACCATTAAAGAGAACTCATCCTGAAGTACCGGCAAGTTGAGGGAATGAGTACGTAAATTGGAAGTTAGAATCAATATCATCGTCTGTAGTGTTTATAGAGATTAAGCACATCATCTGTAGTGTTTATAGTGTTTATAGAGATTAAGCACCTCGTTTGCAGTCAATGAAAACGAAACCCATTATTTTCTCAGCAACTTTCAACTTTTGGAACACTAAAATGCAATACTTCAGTTTCTTCCATTTTTGCTTTCTAATTTAGATCATAATGCATGCAGAAATGGGAAAAAGTGCCAGGGGTTTTTGGTAGAGGAGCTAAGGGTCTCCACAAGGGACAGTACCACAGTACTGGAAAAAAAAAAAGGAAAGAAGAAGAAGAAGAAAACGAAGGAGGAGAAGGAGGAGGAGAAAGGAGCTGAAGTTTTTTAAAAAGTGGGTACAAGTTAAAAGTTTTAAAAAAAATGGGTATAGGTTAAATTGGGGCGACCAAATAGGGCGCCCCGTACAATTTTTACAATAATTTGTATATTCAATGAATTTTTAAAAATAAATATAGGAATTGAACTAAAGCTATTGAGTTCGGCCGAACCCGTAGGGAACATGCTGGCTCCGCCACCGGATCTAATGAACAAAGTCAAGATATGATACATATAGATCATACCTTCGTAGCAACTTAAATATTTTGTATAAACAAAAAGACAAACCCAAATCTTAGTTGTAAAGCAAAATAGAAAGAAAAAAAAGTGTGGATAAATGGAATGATGAGAGAAATAGAAAAAAGACAATGATATGTAATTTTAATATGTACCTTTCAATAATCTGATAAAAGGCAGTATTGTGAAGCATTAATACGTATTCATACCATAATTAAGTAAATGTTCTTATAGAAATATAATAAATTAAAAATTAAGAGCTTCAAGTCGATGTAGATTGAAAAGATTGACTCAAAAATCGATTTCATGCTTAGCTCCATTGTAGAATGTAGATATAACCATTAAGTTAGAAGTCATGAAAAGATGGAACTTGCATTGTAAATACAAATATGCAACGAATTCTATTGAAAAATGAATCTTAATTATTTACAAGAGTACCAAACCATGTGCTATATGTTATCGAATTACTAGAACAATTGTCACGAGAAAAATAAATAATTACCTAAATAGTTGTTCGCTCAATTTTTTAAACTAAAAATAACAGGTATAAACTAAATATATAATATAGGTATAATCGTATATTGTCGGTATATAATTTACCTATACTATCTAAAGAAAAAAATATATAGTGGATCCAACCATGTAAAGAATCCCAAAAAAAAGTTTGCAAGGAATACCTTAGGGTTCAAATCCAATCAAATATGTCGCGTTTCTTCTTTTTTTTTTTTTTGGTTTCCCATCCAGTGTCCGGTACCCGAAATATTGGAGCCCGATTATATCCGGATTCGCGCCGCGTAGGGCCCCTTTCGGGGGGAAGCGCTCCCTACCAAGGATTTTTCCATACCCAGGGCTCGAACTCGAGACCTCTGGTTAAGGGAGGATCAGCCTCATCCACTGCACCACATCCTTTTTTCACTATTGATAGACTCGCCCTCCCATAAAATATGCTAAATATTTTCTTAAGACCTTATTGATGAGCATAAGCATGGGCACCAAGTTTTTTTCGAGATTTCGTGCAAAAGGAGTAATTATGATTACTTATGATTTTTGTTATCCATTCCACGTATACATGTCTGCATTTCCAAAACAAGCATAGCCATGAAGCTTCTTTTTTGTCAAAAATAGTAGTAGTAATAATTCTACATAGGAGTATAACACTATACCTAGCTAGCCATGCATGCATTATCCTTTTCCCCAAGGTCAGTCATTATAGCTATATACATACAATTATAAGATATATCACTTCTTTTTTTCAAATAATACATAATTGTGGCTTTTCCTCTCGACTTTTAAGACTTTACCATTTTATGCTTGGAAAATTAACTATATGTTTACAAAATTAAATCGCTAGGAAAGATTATTTCAATAATATCATTGACTAATTCAACTATAAACTACTAGGACATCTTATGGATGGTGAAAAGTTAGTCTCACTTTGAGATATTATTTAAATCATATAAATTAAAAGTATGGAAAAAAATTGTATTAGTATGTTATAGTACAATCACTTACCATTTATTCTAGGTTATTCACAAATACTTTAATAAGGAGTTAAATACAATTTTGCTTTTTAATTGATTTGATGGTATAAATATTCTTACAAACATTTACGCATAAAACTTGAATTTATGGTCAGATACTCAAAACTTTTTGCACAGCTGAGCTTATATGAGTGCAAATCGACCAAGTATACACGTGGGAACCAAGAAAATCCAAATGAACAATAGAGCCAGGAGTACAACATTCTTTGTGTTGGAGACTTATAGCCTGTTTGGCCAAGCTGGAAAAATCAGCTTATTTTGATACGTATTTTTCGAAAAAATACTTTTGGAGAAAAGGAATTTGTATTTGGCTATCAATTTAAAAAGCACTTTTGAGTAACAATTTGTGTTTGGCCTAAGTTTTAAAAAATATTTTTAAGTATCAAATTACGAATAAGGACATAAACTGATATACTTAATAGTTAATATTATATAAGTAGATAAATAATAACAAAATATTTATTATTAAAGACAATAATTAATTTTCATTTTATTTAAGTAAAATATATAAATAAAATTAAAAAGTAACTTATTCTTTTAATATGATTTAAATATATCAAAAGATCGTTCAATGAATATGAAAGTTCAACCTAAAAGTCATTATATATTACTTAATAGTTTAAACTAAGTAAGCTTATTTAAGTATATATATAATATTTTGCTTATGATATTTTGCTAGAAAGAAAATTTAAAATTGTTTTTACTTTTGCTTTTGGAGATAAGCTACTTTTTTCTATTTCTCAAAAACTGCTTCTGCTTTTTCCCAAAAATACTTTTTCCCCCTAAAAAGCTTGGCAAACACCTCAAGTTAAGAAAAAAAAAAGTATTTTTTGAGGAAAAAACACTTTTGGCCTTAAAAGAATCTTGGCCAAACATGCTATTATAATATGTTTGGCCAAGCTTCTAAACTCAGCTTATTTTTAAAAGTGCTTTTCAAAAAAAGTAGCTTTGGTGAGAAGCATTTTGGCTGGCTAATTAATTTGAAAAGAACTTTTCATCAACAATTAGTATTTGCCAGACTTTTAAAAAATACTTTTAAAAGATAAGTTATTTTGTTCTACTTTTCAAAAACCGCTTCTAGTTATATTCAAAAACACTTGTTTTTCCTTAAAAGTTTGACCAAACATCTAGGGAAAAAAACACAAAAATTGACTAAAAAGAAGCTTGGCCAAGCATGTTTTTAGTCTTGATTCGAATCTTATATGTAGTGGACATAAAAATGTCGAACAAAACGTGTAAAAGGAAAAAAATTTAATCCTTAATTTGGAGAAAGAAATTCATGAAAATTAACACATTGCTTGAAATATACGTTTGGAACATTCCATTCCATTCCATTCCATGCATTAAAAGGAGATAGGAAGTGGGGCCCACGCAGGAGATGCCTTTTTCTGGATAGGATGAAGCCCGATCCTAAAGCCCTTACTTCAACTTCCACAAGGCCATACGCTATCTTATCCGAAGCTTCTGCGAAATTTGTGGATAAAAGTTGGTCCCACTACTCAGCGGGTCCCACTAGACCAGCATTTAAGGATAATATTCTCAAGAAATAGGATTAGTCAGTCCCATGTCTGTTGGTAAGCAGCAGCCATCATATATATAATTATATATATATATATATATATAAAACATTAATAAGTTTAAATTATGAATAAATATTTTCTGATAAAACAGGAGTATTCCCTTGTATTAAACTAAAGATGTCTAACGGGCCGGGTTGACCCGAAACCGGACCGGCCCAGACCGGTTAAAACCGGAACCGGACCGGCCCGGTTCATAAGGGGCCGGGTGGGCTGGGTAGGAGGGGTAGAGGGGGTTGGACCGTTTATTATTTATTACCGGTTAACCGGACCCGTTAAATCCGGTCCAGTGAATAGTGCCTCTAACCGGTTTAACCGGCCCGGCCCGGACCGGCCCAGACCATGAATATACCATGAATATACTATGAATATACCAATTATTGTATACTAATTAACATAGTTTAAAATTGTTGGAATTTAACATATAGTGTATATATTTAGGGCATAGAACTATAAATGTTAAAATCATAGAATATGATGGTAACGTATTATTTTTAAAATATGCTATATATGTGTTATTTTAAGATTTTAAGACAATTTGTGTTATTTTAAATTATTAGACGTATTTATGCTTGATGTTTTAGTTTGTTAGATTAATTTGAAGTATTATTAATTTATTATGCATAAAAATTTAGTTTTACTATTTTTTATTAATTTACTTTTTAAATGCAAACTTTAATTTTGTAATTTTGAAATAAATGTAGCACTTGCAATTTATAAGTGCATTTTCCCCCATCTTTCTTGTATTCTTTATATTAATACAAAGTACTAATATAACTTACAGTAGTTATACAAAATATTAAAAAAACACTAAACCCGGCCCGCCCCGCCCCCTCAACCCGTAACCCGTACGGTTCATTTTTTATCCGGATTAACCCGAACCCGTTAAACCCGTTAAGAGCAAGCCCGGAACCCGCCCGAAACCAAACCCGTACGGGTCCAAATAATACTGGCCCAGACCGGCCCGGGTGACCACCCATATATTAAACACAGTACCGTTAACGTGAATGGTCTCTATCAGATTGATAAGTAGAGAGAATAAGCTGAAAATTTGAAATGGGAATAATCCACTATGTCAAATCTCAATTGTGGAGGGATCAGTTTAATGTACCAAAGCTTAAATTAATTGGCAATCTCTGATTGAATCAGAGTGCAAATTTTTGACAAATTTTAAATATTAAATTTTAATATTGCTAATCATGTGGTCAAACGAATATTTGCAAATATTGAAATGTTATCCATGGTTAAACGGGACGTATAATTATTATGATACGCACGTACATGAATGGGTTCGAATTTTCTCTCCTTTTCTGGTCCAACGAATTATCTCTCCACTTAGTAAAACACTATTCACTAGGATAAAAACTTAATTTGGCTCTCGTAAAATTGAACTACTCCTCCGGTTCACAATAAAGGGCCAATTTACCTTTTTATTTTGTTCCAAAATAAGTGTTAGAACATGCAGCGGAAACAAGCATATAACCAGGCATCATATACATGTAAGCTAGACAATGCTATAATTACTAGATTAAAAGCACTAACCTCTTGAAATCGTTGCACAAATCCTCCACACAGCAAGAATCCAGGGCTGCAGTCTTCTGCTATATGCCTAGTAAAATCTTGGACGGATTTGCTTTGAGTGGGCAGGAACAATACAACTCTAAAAAGTGAGTTATTGGGTGAAATTAGTCTTCCTTAAGTAGACTAGTTTTTGGCCGAAAATCAGCTCCAAAAACGTGTAGAATTCTGCTTTCACAAGTAGAATCCTACTCCAACTCTACCAGATGACTTTTCTCCCAAGTCACTTTTTACCCAAGTCAAGTACAGGTTTTTACTAGGTATAGTAGGGACCACCGAAATAACAAGAGGCTACCGATTATAACATTAATTCGAGATTAGCATGAATTAATTCTTATTATAATTAATTATTCCACTAAAAAACTGCAATTGAACTCCTCAATATTGTCACACCTCCTTTTTCACGACACCCGCAAGGGTGTAAAGGAGTTTTTCCACTTAAAGGACAATCGAAACGGGATTCGTTATTTATTAGGATTCAGAGTCGCCACTTGGGAGATTCATGGTGTCCCAAGTCACCGGTTGGATCCCGAATCGAGGAGAATATGACTCTGTTTAACAGTCTGCGATCCAGAAATCCGAGTAAGGAATTCTGTTAACCCGGGAGAAGGTGTTAGGCACTCCCGGATTCCGTGGTTCTAGCACGGTCGCTCGTTATATTTGGCTTATTTATTTGATTTTAATACATGTTCTAATTTAAGTGCCTATTATTAGCAACCCGCTTTATTTTTTATATTTTAACAAGAATTGTAATGTCGTGAAAATGTATCTCGAACCACGTCGCACCAGTACGCCCGTGGTCTTTGACACATTTCAACTTCGTTGAGATTTGGATTTGGGTCACATAAATGTGCACCCGTATTTAGGAAGGTATTATTAAGATACGCGCCTAAAGCAGCTACGTGTTTATTATTGTTAGTTTCATTGTGTAAATAGTAGTAGATAACCCTAATCCCATATGTATTAGGAGTAGGACATGTATTGTGTATATATAGGGCTCAGTGTATCATTGTCTTAATTAATCAATAATAATATTTTTCTCCCGTGCATTCTCACATGGTATCAGAGCAACCGTGAGAAATTAATCATTGTGCGTCATTCCAGCGATATCCGGGAAGAAATAACTCAGTCACCGTGCAATTTTCCGGTGACCAAAGTGACTAATTGCCTCAAAGTCACTAATTATCAGTGTTGTGCAAAATCCAACACCACCAAAAGGTCCCCAAGAGAGATCCGACCAAACCCCAGAAAAGTTCACCTGAAAACACTCATCCACGCGCCCCCACGCGCTTGCCGGAGCTCTGCCGCCGGCGGCGCGTCTGTCTCACGCGCCGGCACGTGAGGGCTGTTCCGGCCAGAATTTCAAAAAGTTTCTTTTGGATAGTGTGTTCTTCGTGTTTTTCCGAGCCTACCCATCAAGTTTACATCAGATTCTGACAACTTTGGAATTTTCCGGCGAGCTACAGTGATTTTTCCGGCGTGAACAGTGATCCAGCAATTTTCTGCTTTTTTTTCCGGCACAATATTATAATGGAATCATTACCTGAAGCCTTTACCTCACAATCTGTTGGATTAAATGCAATAAATCCAATCCAGATGATTTCTTTACCAGATTATATTGAGTTCCTTCAGTACAAAGCACGTAAACAGACATCTTCAGGATTAACCTCCGTCGTTCCAACAAATAGTAGCATGACTGGTGTCTCTCAATCTTCACCTTCTGAGTCTTGGGTCATTGATTCAGGTGCATCTGATCATATTTCTGGTAACAAATCTCTTTTCACCAGTATCTCATATTCTGAATCTCTTCCAACAGTCACAATGGCCAATGGGTCTCAAGCCATGGCAACTGCAATAGGTCAAGCAAGTCCACTTCCTTCCTTACCTTTAGACTCAGTTCTTTATGTTCCTGGTAGTCCTTTTAATCTCATAGCCATTAGTCGCTTAGCCAAATCACTTAAATCTGTTGTTCTATTTCTTGATGACCTTGTTTTTATACAGGAACGCAGTACAGGGCGGATCATTGGTACCGGACGTGAATCAGATGGACTTTATTACCTAATCCTTGCAAAATCACATGGACTCGCATCTTGTCTTCCTCCAATAACTTCTCTCATTACTGATTCACCAGATTTATTACATAAACGGTTAGGACATCCCAGTTTGTCAAAACTTCAGAAAATGGTACCTGGCTTATCTCACTTGTCCACTCTAGAGTGTGAGTCGTGTCAGCTCGGTAAGCATACCCGCTCCCATTTCCCCCGTCGTCTTGACAATCGAGCAGAGTCACCTTTTACTTTAGTCCATTCAGATGTTTGGGGTCCTAGTCGGGTTAGCTCTACCTTAGGATTCCGCTACTTTGTCAGTTTCATTGATGATTATTCCAGGTGCACTTGGATATTTTTGATGAAAAACCGATCAGAGTTGTTTTCTATTTTCCAGACCTTCCATGCTGAAATTCAAAATCAATTTGGGGTTTCTATCCGTACATTTCGTAGTGATAATGCCCTAGAGTATTTGTCTTCCCCGTTTCAGCAATTTATGAACTCCCATGGGATTATTCATCAAACATCTTGTCCGTACACATCCCAACAAAATGGGGTAGCTAAAAGAAAGAATAGACATCTTATTGAAACTGCTCGTACCCTACTCATACAATCTCATGTTCCGCTGCGTTTTTGGGGGGATGCAGTTCTTACATCTTGTTATCTTATTAATCGTATGCCATCTACATCTATCCAAAATCAAGTTCCATTCTCTGTCCTGTTTCCCCACTTACCTTTGTTCTCTCTTCCACCCCGTGTCTTTGGGAGTACGTGTTTTGTTCATTGACCTTACTCCTGNCAGTGTTGTGAACAAACCAACACCACCACAAGGTCCGTCGTAGCCCCGCGACCAAATCCCAACAAAACCCGCCAGAAAACTCATTGCCACGAGCCCTCACGCGCTGGGCAGAGTAAAAAATTTTCGGCGAGATCTGTGCACGCGTCGGGCACGTGAGACCCCTTCCAGCCATTTTCCGACAAACTTCCTTCAGGAAAGGTCACTTGTACCTCAATTTTGAGTCGACCAGTGCTGTCCCTGACAAATTCTGACAACTTTGGAATTTTCCGGCGAGCTACAGTTATTTCCGGCCAGATTTTGGAGAAAGTTATTTTTGAACAGTGTAATCGTCTTGCTTTTTCGAGCCTACACCATCAAGTTTACATCAGATTCCAATGACTTTTTTATTTTCCGGCAAGCTACAGTGTTTCCGATGAACAGTAACAGTGAAAACAGTGATTTCCAAATAATTTTCTGACCTTTTCCGGCGTGAACATTATAATGTCATTCTTAGAAGCCTTAGACTCACAATTTCGTTGGATCGAATGCATTAAATCCAATCCAGATGGTTTCTTTACCGGATTATATTGAGTTCCTTCAGTACAAAGCATGTAAACAGACATCTTCAGGATTAGCCTCCATTGTTCCAACAAATAGTAGCATGACTGGTGTCTCCCAATCTTCACCTTCTTAGTCTTGGGTCATTGATTCGGGTGCATCTGATCATATTTCTGGTAGCAAATCTCTTTTCACTAGTATCTCATATTCTGAATCTCTTCCAACAGTCACAATGGCCAATGGGTCTCAAGCCATGGCAACTGCAATAGGTCAAGCAAGTCCACTTCCTTCCTTACCTTTAGACTCAGTTCTTTATGTTCCTGGTAGTCCTTTTAATCTCATAGCCATTAGTCGCTTAGCCAAATCACTTAAATCTGTTGTTCTATTTCTTGATGACCTTGTTTTTATACAGGAACGCAGTACAGGGCGGATCATTGGTACCGGACGTGAATCAGATGGACTTTATTACCTTATCCTTGCAAAATCACATGGACTCGCATCTTGTCTTCCTCCAATAACTTCTCTCGTTACTGATTCACCAGATTTATTACATAAACGGTTAGGACATCCCAGTTTCTCAAAACTTCAGAAAATGGTACCTGGCTTATCTCACTTGTCCACTCTAGAGTGTGAGTCGTGTCAGCTCGGTAAGCATACCCGCTCCCATTTCCCCCGTCGTCTTGACATTCGACCAGAGTCACCTTTTACTTTAGTCCATTCAGATGTTTGGGGTCCTAGTCGGGTTAGCTCTACCTTAGGATTCCGCTACTTTGTCAGTTTCATTGATGATTATTCCAGGTGCACTTGGATATTTTTGATGAAAAATCGATCTGAGTTGTTTTCTATTTTCCAGACCTTCCATGCTGAAATTCAAAATCAATTTGGGGTTTCTATCCGCACATTTCGTAGTGATAATGCCCTAGAGTATTTGTCTTCCCCGTTTCAGCAATTTATGAACTTCCATGGGATTATTCATCAAACATCTTGTCCGTACACATCCCAACAAAATGGGGTAGCTGAAAGAAAGAATAGACATCTTATTGAAACTGCTCGTACCCTACTCATACAATCTCATGTTCCGCTGCGTTTTTGGGGGGATGCAGTTCTTACATCGTGTTATCTTATTAATCGTATGCCATCTACAGCTATCCAAAATCAAGTTCCATTCTCTGTCCTGTTTCCCCACTTAACTTTGTTCTCTCTTCCACCCCGTGTCTTTGGGAGTACGTGTTTTGTTCATGACCTTCTCCAGGAAAAGATAAGTTAGCTCCCCGTGCTCTTAAGTGCATATTTCTGGGTTACTCGAGAACGCAAAAGGGATATCGATGTTATTCTCCTGACCTTCATCGATTTCTTATGTCTGCTGATGTTACCTTCTTTGAAACCCAATCATACTTCACAGGTCCAGTTAATCACTTAGATATTTCTGAGGTGCTACCTGTTCCTTCTTTTGGGGATTCAGTCCCTATCTCCCATTCATCTTCCTCCATAGCTCCACCGCCTACAGTTCCAGTTCCAGTGCCACCACCTATAGCTCCAGTATCACCACCGAGTCCAGCGCCACCACCTAGTCCAGTTCCACCAACTCTAGCTCCAGTGCCACCACCTAGTCCAGTTCCACCAACTCTAGCTCCAGTGCCACCACCTAGTCCAGTTCCACCAACTCTAGCTCCAGTGCCACCACCTAGTCGAGTTCAACCTTCTACAGCTCCACCACTCCTGACCTATCATCGTCGTCCGCCCCCAGCATCAGGCCCAGCTGATTCACGTCCTGCACCTGACCCTGCTAATACTGCGGACTTGTCTCCTCTTAATCAACCGATTGCACTACGAAAAGGTATACGGTCCACAGTTAATCCTAATCCTCATTATATCGGTTTAAGTTACCATCGTCTCTCATCATCCCATTGTGCATTTGTGTCATCTTTGTCCTCTGTTTCCATTCCTAAGTCTACAGGTGAAGCACTGTCTCATCCCCGATGGCGACAGGCTATGATTGACGAGATGTCTGCTTTACATACGAGTGGTACTTGGGAGCTTGTTCATCTTCCTTCAGGTAAATCGACTGTTGGTTGTCGTTGGGTGTATGCAGTCAAAGTTGGTCCAGATGGCCAGGTTGATCGACTTAAGGCTCGTCTTGTTGCCAAAGGATATACTCAGATATTTGGACTTGATTACAGTGATACTTTCTCTCCCGTGGCTAAAATTGCATCAGTCCGCCTTTTTCTATCCATGGCTGCTGTTCGCCATTGGCCTCTCTATCAGTTGGACATTAAGAATGCTTTTCTTCACGGTGACCTTGAGGATGAGGTTTATATGGAGCAACCACCTGGTTTTGTTGCTCAGGGGGAGTCTAGTGGCCTTGTATGTCGGTTGCGCCGATCCCTCTATGGTCTAAAGCAGTCTCCTCGAGCTTGGTTTGGTAAATTCAGCACAGTTATTCAGGAGTTTGGCATGACTCGTAGTGAAGCTGATCACTCTGTATTTTATCGACATTCTCCTTCAAATCTCTGTATTTATCTGGTCGTTTATGTTGACGATATTGTTATTACCGGCAATGATCAGGATGGTATTAGTAAGTTGAAGCAACATCTCTTTCAGCACTTTCAGACTAAGGATCTGGGCAGATTAAAGTATTTTCTGGGTATTGAGGTCGCTCAGTCTAGCTCGGGTATTGTGATCTCACAACGGAAGTATGCCTTAGATATTCTTGAGGAAACAGGAATGACAGGTTGTAGACCTGTTGACACTCCGATGGATCCGAATTCTAAACTTCTGCCAGGACAGGGGGAGCCTCTTAGCGATCCTGCAAGATATAGGCGGTTGGTTGGTAAACTAAATTACCTCACAGTGACTAGACCTGACATTTCCTTTCCTGTGAGTGTTGTGAGTCAGTTTATGGATTCTCCATGTGATAGTCATTGGGATACTGTTGTTCGCATTCTTCGGTATATAAAATCAGCTCCAAGCAAAGGCTTATTGTTTGAAGATCGAGGCCATGAGCAGATCGTTGGATACTCAGATGTTGATTGGGCAGGATCACCTTCTGATAGACGTTCTACGTCTGGATATTGTGTCTTAGTAGGAGGAAATTTGGTGTCTTGGAAGAGCAAGAAACAGAATGTGGTTGCTCGGTCTAGTGCAGAAGCAGAATATCGAGCAATGGCTATGGCCACGTGTGAGCTAATTTGGATCAAACAGTTGCTCAAGGAGCTAAAATTTGGTGAGATTAGTCAGATGGGACTTGTGTGTGATAATCAAGCTGCTCTTCATATTGCGTCAAATCCAGTGTTCCATGAGAGAACAAAACACATCGAGATTGACTGTCACTTTGTTAGAGAAAAGATACTCTCAGGAGATATTGCTACAAAGTTTGTAAAGTCAAATGATCAGCTTGATGATATTTTCACCAAGTCCCTCACTGGTCCTCGTATTAGTTATATATGTAACAAGCTCGGTACATATGATTTATATGCACCAGCTTGAGGGGGAGTGTTAGTTTCATTGTGTAAATAGTAGTAGATAACCCTAATCCCATATGTATTAGGAGTAGGACATGTATTGTGTATATATAGGGCTCAGTGTATCATTGTCTTAATTAATCAATAATAATATTTTTCTCCCGTGCATTCTCACAATTATATTTGGGGAAGACCATGAAATTCGCTAAATGGTCCGCCCGAATTCTAAGCATTTTATATAACATCTATTGAGGGCCCCGCATTTTATTTGGCGAGGCTCGTCTCACTATTTTATTTAAAGGCCACTCCTAAAGTGACTACAATTTTCTACTCACTTTGTCTCTAAAATAAAATAACAGAAAACAAAACCTAGTTAATTAATCGTGATGTAAACTTATTACCATTAAATCCTGAATCTTTCATTTAACTCATAATTCTAGCAATTTTGGGCTTTGATATCGGTTGAAGCAACCAGCGAGCCCAGTTGGTTTAACTTTGAATCTGCCCGGTTTTGCCTGTTGTTATTACCTTTGGGCCCAAATTGAATTAAAAAGGCCATGGCCTGGATACTTCCAACTGGCCAGTATGGGCCCAAACCTTCAGTTCTCACTAACATGAATCAATTTTCAAGCACCATTAACAATAAATAAAAAAAAACTTAAGGCACACTGATGAATTTCAGGCGAACACCAAATGGATCAGGCCCAATACCTACTGAGGTTAATAAAAAACTGAACCAAGTGCCCTCAATAATTATAACAAAGGGAAACAATATGCAGTCAGGCAAATTAACGAGACATTGACCATTTGAATTCCAGCTTAAAGTCCAGGTTACTTGATTCTACAGACATTCACGAGCAAGTCAGTTTATTCAATCAATCCAATTAGTGATGCACGTAAATCTCAAGTAAACTACTGATATTAACCACCAACATGCGATTATTTATTCCTACGTTGAAATAGGGAGATTAATGAAACAAAAGAGATGACGTCAATAACTAGCGTGTTGAAAAGCACATTTAGCTCTGAGATTAAAATCGAAACAGGCTGCTTTCTAAATCAATTATGGATCTAAACCATTTAGAAAGCAGCCTGTTTCGATTTTAATCTCAGAGCTAAATGTGCTTTTCAACACGCTAGTTATTGACGTCATCTCTTTTGTTTCATTAATCTCCCTATTTCAACGTAGGAATAAATAATCGCATGTTGGTGGTTAATATCAGTAGTTTACTTGAGATTTACGTGCATCACTAATTGGATTGATTGAATAAACTGACTTGCTCGTGAATGTCTGTAGAATCAAGTAACCTGGACTTTAAGCTGGAATTCAAATGGTCAATGTCTCGTTAATTTGCCTGACTGCATATTGTTTCCCTTTGTTATAATTATTGAGGGCACTTGGGTGTTCGCCTGAAATTCATCAGTGTGCCTTAAGTTTTTTTTTATTTATTGTTAATGGTGCTTGAAAATTGATTCATGTTAGTGAGAACTGAAGGTTTGGGCCCATACTGGCCAGCTGGAAGTATCCAGGCCATGGCCTTTTTAATTCAATTTGGGCCCAAAGGTAATAACAACAGGAAAAACCGGGCAGACTCAAAATTAAACCAACTGGGCTCGCTGGTTGCTTCAACAGATATCAAAGCCCAAAATTGCTAGAATTATGAGTTAAATGAAAGATTCAGGATTTAATGGTAATAAGTTTACATCGCGATTAATTAACTAGGTTTTGTTTTCTGCTATTTTATTTTAGAGAAAAAGTGAGTAGAAAATTGTAGTCACTTTAGGAGTGGCCTTTAAATAAAATAGTGAGACGAGCCTCGCCAAATAAAATGCGGGGCCCTCAATAGATGTTATATAAAATGCTTAGAATTCGGGCGGACCATTTAGCGAATTTAATGGTCTTCCCCAAATATAAATAACACGTAGCTGCTTTAGGCGCGTATCTTAATAATACCTTCCTAAATACGGGTGCACATTTATGTGACCCAAATCCAAATCTCGACGAAGTTGAAATGTGTCAAAGACCACGGGCGTACTGGTGCGATGTGGTTCGAGATACATTTTCACGACGTTACAATTCTTATTAAAATATAAAAAATAAAGCGGGTTGCTAATAATAGGCACTTAAATTAGAACATGTATTAAAATCAAATAAATAAGCCAAATATAACGAGCGACCGTGCTAGAACCACGGAATCCGGGAGTGCCTAACACCTTCTCCCGGGTTAACAGAATTCCTTACTCGAATTTCTGGATCGCAGACTGTTAAACAGAGTCATATTCTCCTCGATTCGGGATCCAACCGGTGACTTGGGACACCATGAATCTCCCAAGTGGCGACTCTGAATCCTAAACGAATCTCGTTTCTATTGTCCTTTAAGTGGAAAAAGTCCTTTACACCCTTGCGGGTGTCGTGAAAAAGGAGGTGTGACAGCTCTGGCGACTCTGCTGGGGATCAGAACCCAGAACTTTGGTTCAGGGTTTAAGAATGCGAGCTTAGAATAATTGTTATGTTTGGCTTTATCTGATCTTCCTACATGTTTTCCTGCTAAATGTGCTAAATGCTTTACCGCTTTGATATTATCTGGATTGTATATAAACTGTGCCGAAACCCTTCTCTTCTCACTTCCGGGGATGTGCTCACTAGTGGAGACTCCCCATTCTGTTAGTGTCATACCTTACAATAAGAAAGAGGCCGGACAAGTTACTAAGCCGGATGGCCTTTTGGTTCCCGGTACGTAGCCCCCTCCTCGACTCGAGTTGTCCGCTCGGGTACACAGTCTAGAACCTATACCCAGGTTTTGAACCTAGAATAACTTGACCTCATGCCGGATCCCTAGTAGGAACGCTTAGGGGACTCAATACAGGGGTTGGGTCCGTCTAGGACAGGTGTACCCGGAATAATGGACCATCCTGATGCATCCTACTTGTGCATTTATCTGTTTTGGACTCGCATGCTGACCGGCTTTGAATATCTGGGAAAATTTGGAAAAAACAAAAAGAGAAAAAGAGAAAATAGCAGTGTAGAGGGTTGATTACCTATATTAGAAATAAAACCAATGTCCAAGTAGTGCCGAAATGCTGCCGGATTTTTGAGAAAATGAAAGCAAAAGAAAAAAGTAGTTTTTTTTAGTTTGTTTTGTTTGCCAATGGAAAAGAAAAAAAGAGTTTTATTTTCAAATTAGTTTGTTTTATCTGCCACTAAAAAGAAAATATAAAAAGATTCTTGCTTTCAAAAATAGTGAATTTGCCAACAAAAAACAAAAAAGAGTCTTGTTTTCAAAAATAGTTAGTTTTATTTGCCCGAACTACGCTGGTTTGATTCTCACCAAGTGTGAGATACGTAGGCAACCCTCATCGGGTCCAACCACCCCTTTTGCAAAATAGCCAAAAAATGTCAACTTTTATTTTTTGTCATAAATAAATCAGGTGATGCCGTTTTGTCAAAATAGCCGAATGTCCCCAAAAGGGCGCCGGAAGGCTGTTTATGTAAAAACGGCTATCTTGAGTCTTTTCCCAACAGTTAGCGGGTACAGCCTTAAAGTCTTCTCCTTGAAGTGTTGAAAGGCGGTACTTAGTCGAACGAACGTCGGTCGGTTA
>NW_017675783.1:57369-59945 GCF_001879085.1 Nicotiana attenuata
CGGCCATATCGGGGGGTTCGAACAACCCAGAAAGCAAGATATGTAGCAAAGGAAATCGCCAGAAGTGGAGGAGCATCGACGTTTCGCTTTTATGGTGGTTTTCCTGGGGCTTTTAGTATTTCCAAGGAAGGACGGGAACATTGACATAAAAATAGCTGGGGTCGTCAGCACGTTAATGACTCAAGCCAAAAGTACTCTTGCACCTATGATATTGGCCGACATCTTCCGTGCTCTTACAGCCTGCAAGGACGGGGAAGCTTTCTTCGAGGGTTGCAGTCTATTGTTACAAATGTGGATGATCGAGCATCTGTGTCATCGTCCTCAGTTCTTGAGCTACGGGTCTCCAGAGAAAACATGCATAGAAGAGTTTTACACAAGGATTAAAGGGGTCAAATTGCCAGAAGGATTCACGGGTTAGACAACATATTTTCGGTCCCTCACTGCTAGCCAAATAGAGTGGACACTTTGATGGTTACCCGTTGATGAAATCGTATATATGCTGGCAGCCCGACCACATTTCCTTCTGATGGGGCTTAGAAGCATTCAGCCTTACGCCCCGTATCGAGTGTTGAGACAGCTGGGGAGATGCCAGATAGTACCCAAGGATGATGATCTTAGTTTGCAAGTGGTCGAGATTGGCCCCGATGGCCAGTTTCTTGAAGCAATGGTCCGCCAAGTCTGGAGCGAATGTCAATATTTGGCGGCAAATACTTGTGTCCGGGATCGAGCCAAAGGAGAAGTGTCACCTGATTATCAGGCTTGGTATAGAAGGGACGTTGCATTCGGAATACCGGCCAAAAGACCTCACCTCCAGGAATTTGCTGAATCATCGCAAGAAAAGTGGGCTTGGTTAGCTAAAGAAAATGAGTACAGGGCCCGCATAGGAGCATTGGAAAAACAGGTCCAAGACCTCCGATTTGAAAATAGCTTGCAAGCCGCGGCTGATGAAGGTGAGAGAAAACAATTGGCCAAAGAGAATGAAGCCTTACGAGCCCAAATCCAAAAGATGAAGTTAGAGGCCGACAACACCGTCAGAAGTGCCAAAGATACAAAGCTTATAGAAAATCTAAGGCAAAAAGTAAATGACTACAGTTTTGACCTCAACAAAGCGGAAAAGGAATTAGCTGGGGTTCAGAAACAATTGGCTAAAAACGCGGAAGAACGGGCCCGCATGGTTAAACAGTTGAAAGAAGAATACGACAATGAGGTCACAGGATTAAAGGAAAAGGTCATTGCCACAGAGAACAGAATGATCAAACAGGCAAAAGAGTTTAAAGTCGAAAGAGAGCAGTGCTACATGGCATTAGCACAGTTAGAAATGGACTTGCAATACCTCCGGGAGCAAAGCCAGGCAGCTGAGCAAACTTTGGAAGCTAGGACCCAACAGATAGGGCGGTTGCTTCAAGAAAAAGGCAGAATCAGAGAGAGAATCCTAACTGTTGCTCATTCTATTACCAGGAAATGCCAAATGTGCGAGAACATGACCTGTACCACCTTCTTTGCATCAGTAATGATATTTGTGAAGCAGATAATGACTGACTTGGACAGACTTCAAGGGGAACTTGCATATAGGCCCGCGGCGAGACCGAACGATGTCCCGCGGGCACCAGGATCTTTAATGTATTCATGATTGTCTTTTGAGTCTGCATTTCTTTTTCTACTAGAGTTTGTCGTCTGAGTCTGTATTTCCTTTTCTAATAGAGTTAGGTCATTCGGGTCTGTATTTCTTTTCTACCAGAGTCTGTATTTCCTTTTGTTAAAAGTCAGTCAGTTGATTAAGTCTGTATTTTCATTTAAAATGGAATAGGGATGGTGGAGTGTGTAGTTCTTTTCTGCATTAGAGTCTGTTAGTTGTTTTGCGTCGTTGTAATAGACGTATTTGCTATCAATAAAATTGAAAATTTCCAAAACAACGTTTTTTGCTTCTAGTTTTACATTTATTCTCACGAACTACGCTTGGTCTGATTCACGCGGGGTCGTGATATGTAGGCAATCTCCATAGGATTCGAACCGTTACGTAATTAAAAAAAAAGGTAAAAACCAGAAAAGAATGATACAAAAACGGGGGTAAAAACAAGAAAGTAAAAGAAAACCAAAAGAGGGAAAAGCTAAAACAAAGAGTAAAAGGGAGTAAAAGAGTGGAAAATTAAGTTTTTGAAAAAAAGGTAAAGAAAAGTTTGCCATTAGCAAGAAAAGGAAATGGAAAGCCGGGATGACGCATGTGACTGAGCAAAGGCATAATAGAAATGGTTAACTGCTTAGGTGCATTCACCCATCAATGTGCGGTTATCTATCTGTTAATGCCCTAACCGCTAACAAAGTTGTTGTTGATAAGTCCAGGCAAGTGGTTAAGTTGACTGGCATTCTGGCAACCCATCCTTACAACACCCGCTCCAAGGACAAGTCAAACATGGTCAATCAGGATTTAGAAGCAAGCATTGTCGACCCATCCAGAGAGGAGGAAGTAGTGGACGTTAATACAATGAGGGAGGAGATGTATAAACTGAAGCAACAAATGGCCGAGATGTACCAGGCCTGGTCGAAGGGACATCCACCACCAGCCTATCCTGCTAACC
>NW_017675784.1:0-59939 GCF_001879085.1 Nicotiana attenuata
CCAACCACCTGCCTGTACTTGATGACAACAAGCAAACTTGTTAGCGATTAAGAGCTTAACAGATAGGCAACCGCACATTGGGAATGCAATGCACCTAAGCAGTTAACCACTTCTACTATGCATTTGAACGGCTGCATGCTTCATCCCGGCTTTCACTAATTCTTTTCATTTTGCATTTTTCTTTCTCTTTCCTTTTCATTCCTGCCTTTCTTTGCTTGGTTCTTGTTTTTCTTCTTTTATTCTCACATTTTCTTTCCTCTCTTGTTTTGCCATTATTTCTTTCCCCTCAATTTCTCTTATATCCTCTCCTCTTTTCCCTTTTTATTTTATGGTTATGATCGAATCCTATGGGGATTGCCTACGTATCATGACGCCGCATGAATCAGACCAAGCGTAGTTCTGGATGTTTTGACATAATTTTAAAGAAAACACGAGTGACTCATTTTGAAATGACTCTTTTTGCTTCTTTTTTTTTCAAATCCCTCTTTTTTGGAAAAATTCGGCAGAGTTTCGGGACATTTTCAAATACCGAGATTTTCAAAATCGGGTTTATTTTCTTTCTACGCCACTCTTGGTTTTTCCCCTGATTGACTTTCCTAGCCGGTCAGCATGTAGGCCGAAACAAATAAATGTTCACATAGCACGTAAGATGCATCAGGATGGTCTATTATTTTGGGTACACCTGTCCTAGACGGACCCAACCCCTGTGTTGAGTCCCCTAAGTCAAATGCACATGATGCAAACAAACGTTCCTACTAGGGATCCGGCATGAGGTTATGTTCTTCTAGGTTTAAACCTGGGGTTGTGTTCTAGACTGGGCTTACCCGAGTGGACAACTCGAGCCGAGGTGGGGGCAACGTACCGGGAGCACGAAAGTCTACGCGGCCTTGTTGCTGACCCATGCCCCGTTCTAATTGGTATGACTTCTAACAGAAAGTGGGCCATGCATACATGTGCACCAAATTTTAGAAGACTCAGAAGGGTGGCGTAAGAAGACATTTTAATAAAATTCAAGCAATAATGAAATCGCAAATAAACAGCAAGCATCACATTAGGTTCACAAAATACAGTAATATTAACAATAAATAGAGCCAAGCAAAATCATATTAACAAGCTCGAATTCTTGAACCCTGAACCAGAGATTCTGGGTTCTTGTCCCCACCAGATCGCCAGAGCTGTCACACCTCCTTTTCCTACCCCCGGAAGGGGTATAAGGGAGTTTTTACAATTTAAGTGACAATCAAAATGAGATTATTATTTAAGATCAGAGTCTCCACTTGGGATAATTTATGGTGTCCCAAGTCACCGATTTTAAAATCCCGAATCGAGGAAGTTTTACTCTATTTCCGATCTGCGAACACAGAAATCTGGGTAAGGAATTCTGTTAACCCGGGAGAAGATGTTAGGCATTCCCGGGTTCCGTGGGTTTAGCACGGTCGCTTTGATCATAGTTGGCTTAATCAAATTGCTTAATTACTTATTTTAAAGAACCTATGTGCATTTGCCCCCTTTTAATTAAGAAATTATTTTAGAACAGGTCACGCGTACGTGTACCCATTTGTTTGGCGCGTTAGAAATCATGTCACGCGAACGTGTTCACAATTAATAATGATTTATTATTATTAAGAAAGTTTGGTCGAAGTTGCGCGAACGCATACTCCGATGTTGTTTTTAGAATCGTAATTATATCACGTGAACGTGTCCACAATCACAACGATATATTAAACACGCCTAAAGCAACTACGAACATTCCCTTTTCTAGTATCTAAGTTACAAAATTAATGTGAGGGCCATAGGTGATTCAATTATGGATGGCACACCTCAATCTACTTTTAAAATTATACTTAATTAACGCGGTCTAAGGATAGTCGGGTTTATTCTAAATTAAAATTCGGTCTACTAATACTAATTAGTAATTACAAGCATGCATGAGATAATATATTAGGCATTTGATTACTTGAAAGGATATGGGCCAGCAGACAAACCCCACACCATTGTAGCTAGAGTGAGATGCTGGGCCCTTTATTATCTAAACAAAATCAAGGCTGACCTTAGTCCCAAAACTATTTAAAAGGAAAACTGGGCTCAGAATCAAGCCCAGAAGTGAAGCCAAGGCAGGCGATCACTTAGCCCCCAAATGGGCCAACAAATGCCTGGCCCAACTCTGCACCATCATGCTTTCAATATTAAAGACTCACATTTATGCTAAAATAAAGGTTTAAGGCAAATTGTTGAAACAAATTAAATAGGCGTGGATATTTTCTATCATTCTAATGTGAGCTAGGCCGGGAAGAGGCCCGATAGGCTATTTGATCATAACTCCTTAGAAACAACAAAAGAACACAAACGGTGACATGATTTGGGCCTTGAAATTGAGCCCAGCATGCGAGACAAAGGTCTAGGACCACACCAGGGGTAATCCTAATTAGGCCACCCGTCTAGGCCCATTTTTGACCCAATCTGTTACTAAAGCATGTTGGCCTTATGGATACAATTGACAACTAACAAATCCTGGAAATCAAAGCTGCTAAATACACATTACAGATCTTGGCTAATTAGCAATATTAGTACAACATTAACTGAAACTACCACTAGCTACTAACTAATCACATAACTCTAGCCATACAACCCTTTTCATGATAAACATATTTCTAAGCTAGTAACAGAATCTTGATTTTGCACTTTGAATCACTGAATTTCTTTGAAATAAAGGGTGAAAACTGGACACAACAGACTATCAATAACATTCGCCATCAGGCCCTTTTCAACACCACAAAGAAAACTAAAATCACTACACAAGCATGAAGATCCCTAATCAGTTCATAAATGTCATAGTAAATCCAGAATCCTATAATAAGCTAGATACAGAATTGCACAAAAAGTAGAAGGAGATGAAAGAAACTATATAGAAAAGAGTTGAAACAAGAAATCTGAACATGACATTCACATTACAAACACACGTTTAAATAACATCACATGGGTTCATTAAGACATCCGAAATACACTAAACAGCATGCTTGTAATTCTCACCATCAACCCAGGTTTAGGAAGTACCAGATTATCAAAAGCAAAAGAAAGAAGTAAGGATCTCAGCAAAGCAAAGTAGTGAAGATGGCAACAAACCAACAGCAATACTCAGCTTCTTTAAACCATTTTTAAACTCAGAAAAACCAGAAATCCCATGAGAGCTTCCTAAGTCCTTACTAAAGGAAAATCAGAAGCAATTCGAGCCAACTTTCAATGAAATAATGCATAAACTTTTTTTTTTACGGTTCAGGCTCTCTGATGTTTTTTCAGAACTTTTAGGCAGAGAATAATGCTGAATGTGTCCTGAGTGAAAGAAAAGATACTACTTATAGGCCTAAAAGGCCATGTGCTGAAAACCAAATCAGGGAAATATTCCCTCAGCCTGAAAAAGGCATATTTTTTAACCATCTGGGACAGCTGGCTGTCCCTTATTGGCTCAACATTGTTGTGCTAACCAAATGGGGACAGCTGCCCCAAGTTCTAGAAACTTCTTGATATTTCCTCATTTAGAACTCCCAATTTATCCCTCTAAATTCTGCTTATTGTAATTTTATCCTAACTTCTGATTGTTTGGTTAAACCCCTCTTAAGTATGGGCCAATTACCATGGCCCAGTGGACCAATACAGACCCAAAACATGGCCAAACGGCCCAGGTCAAAATCAAGACCAAGCCAAAGTAAAACAAATGCCCCAAATCGTTTGACCATTCATGTAATCAATTAGCAACTTAATCAACTAATCAACTAAGTTCAAACAACATGAAAGATATGCAAATCAGTCGTCAATTAGTTGATTTAGCTCGACTAATCATGGAGCCTACACGACTGACCAAACAGAAATACTGGTTTTAAATAATCCAAACTAATTCGACCAAGTGAATAACAAAGAACTAATCCAAATAAATGAATCTAAATTACTCAAACAAGTAATCCATCCTAACTCTAAACAAGTAAAATGCTCAAATTAACTTAAACAAATAGCCAATAAAACTAATAGAACAATTAAAACTCCGAGCACATTCAAACAAGTAGATAATCAGAAATTAACTAAAAGAAAGAAAAAATAGAAACAGAAACAAAATAAAACAAGAAAAAGAAAAGAAAGAAGAAGAAGAAGAAAAACAAAGAAAGGGTATTGGTTTTACCGGACAGAGCCAATGGCTAAAATGACCCAATCGAACAAAGGAGGTGACGAATGGTTTGGTCCAGAAGCGGCAACCCTCAAAACAAGCCAAGACTAGCGTTAGTCAATTGTTCTTAATAAGGACAATTGCTTAACACAAGTCTCGAGTTAAATCGAGACTTGAAAACATAGAAACCAGAGTGAGGAACGGATTGGTTTTTTTTTTGAACTTCAGATTTGAAATTAAGAAAAATGGGTGGGGATTAAAAGGAAACTAATGGTAGATTTGTGCTTAGGGGGGTATGGGGAGTGTAGGGTAAAAATTTGGGGTTATTTGGTTGATTTAGGGCTTTGGGTGGGAATTTCGAATTTCGATTTAAAGGATTTGGGCAGTGGTTTGTGGAAAATTAACAATGGATCAGTACTTAGGAGATGGTGGGGAGTATAGAGGATGAATTTGGGGTGTTTTGGTGAAGCTCAGCCGCCGTAGGCGATTTTCGGGCGGCGGAGAAGGGCGGAGCCGGCAAGGAGTTACAGGGCGGCTAGGGTTATGTGTTTTAGAGAGATGGAGGCGGAAACGAAAGGGGGGTCTCTAGGGTTAACAG
Source organism: Nicotiana attenuata (assembly GCF_001879085.1). Taxonomy (NCBI): domain Eukaryota; kingdom Viridiplantae; phylum Streptophyta; class Magnoliopsida; order Solanales; family Solanaceae; genus Nicotiana; species Nicotiana attenuata. The sequence goes on from NW_017675784.1 coordinate 4,755, forward strand.
GGATTCGGACAGTTTTATATAAAAAGGGTGATCAGTTCCCAGCCGTTAGATCCAAAGTGATCAACGGCTGAGATCAAGGCTAAGTGATATGGTGTCGTTTGGCTGGAGATGGGGTCTGGACCGGGTGGCTATTTTGGGCCTGGGTTTTTGGGGCGGATTTGGGGTGGATTTTGGGTATGGAAACAGCCCAATTTCAATTTCAGCCCCCTTCTTTCAATTACCACTTTTTATTCCCCTTTTCTTTTGTTTTTCTTTTTCTTTTTCTTTAATTAAAATTCTAAGTTAAATTCCTAAATTAATCTAAATTGTAAAACTAACCAATTGCCTAAAAATTATAAAAATTCCTTGATCCTAAATCAAAAAAGAAAAATAGATAATCTAACAATTAAAAGGTAAAAATGTAAAATGGGCCATTTTTTGTGATTTTCATTTTTAATAACACAAATGATTAACTAATTAATCCTAAAAATATAAAAACACAACCTAAATGCAATGAATGGTATTTTTTTAACATTTTTCATCGTTTTAATGAAAATTAAACGTGCACAAAAATGCGAACAATTAATAAAATCCTACAAAATCCTATAAAATTGCAAAAATTTGGGAAAAAAAATTATTTTCTTAGATTTTATAGGAGCAATTCATATAGGGCAAAAAGTACTCACAGCGCCATGTAGTTAACTGGGCCTCAACACCGTCAGCTCGCTCCGTTAATTAACGGAAAAGGCCTATAAATGGCACTCAACTAACATAAATGGCCTATTATGCCATCCGTTAAAAGGTCGCCCTATTCATGCCACTAACGTTATACTTTTGGCCTATTTATGCCATTGTCGACTAACAGTTCCATTTTCTAATTTTTAAATAATAACAATTAATTTTTTGACCCCGCCTTTGCCACGTGTCTTTATATTACTGGTTCTTCTTTAGTTGACCCTACATTTCTTTTAACCCTGATTATGTATAATTAACCATGCCCAACCCGTAAAATCTAACCATCTTTTAACCCAACTCCTAATTCCTTGTCACGACCCAATAAGATCAGTGTTCAATGATTTGTATTTATTTGAAACCAATGTTGTGTTTTTTTTCAATTCAGTTAGTAAAAATCTAAATCTTAGAAGCTCATGATTTGTATTACCAGTCCTTGGAAAAAGTATTAAGGTTCAGTTATTTTATCATTTATTTGTCTAAAATAACTAATTAAATCGGATAGTTGTTAATTAGCTTATCTAGCGGGTTGGATTAGGTGCCATGCAAGTTGGATTTTGGGTCGTGACAAGGAATTAGGGGTTGGGTTAAAAGATGGTTGAATTTTATCGGGTTGGGCATGGTTAATTATACATATGAGGGTTAAAAGAAATGTACAGTCAAGGAAAGAAGAACCAGTAATATAAAGACACGTGGCAAAGGTGGGGTTCGAAAATTTAATTCTTATTATTTATAAATCAGAAAATGGAATTGTTAGTAGACAATGATATAAATAGGCCAAAATTATAACGTTAGTGGCATGAATAGGGCGACCTTTTAACGGATGGCATAGATAAGCCATTTATGTTAGTTGAATGGTATTTTTAGGCCTTTTCCGGTTAATTAAAGGAATTTTTGCAGGTCGCTGATTAGACAACCTGTAGTTAACTGGGCCATAACGCTCTCAGTTCCGTTAACTTTCTAGTACGATTTATTAAAAGGGAAACTACTTATTTATGGACTGAAATAATTAAAAGCGCTACCTATTTATGGACTTCAGTTTGTTTTTGGTGCCGACTCTCTAAAGTTTGATCAGAAGGGAGTTTCAACACTGTTCCTTTCTCTCTCAGGTATTCTTCATCCACAATGATATATATAGGCCAAAATTATAACGTTAGTGGCATGAATAGGGCGGCCTTTTAACGGATGGCATATATAAGCCATTTATGTTAGTTGAATGGTATTTTTAGGCTTTTTCTGGTTAATTAAAGGATTTTTTGCAGGTTGCTAATTAGACAACCTGTAGTTAACTGGGCCATAACGCCCTCAGTTCCGTTAACTTTTTAGTACGATTCATTAAAAGGGAAACTACTTATTTATGGACTGAAATAATTAAAAGCACTACCTATTTGTGGACTTCAGTTTGTTTTTGGTGCCGACTCTCTAAAGTTTGATCAGAAGGGAGTTTCAACACTGTTCCTTTCTCTCTCAGGTATTCTTCAATCTACTCCATCCCTTTCCTTCGAAAATTCTTTGGGCATAACTTATTGAATTTAGTTATAACTGCAGGGCTTTGTTATATGTTTTTTAGTTTTCTCTTCAGTTAGCGTTTCTTTGTTATCAAATTTCTTACTGAGTTAATTAGAGAGGCATTTGAGGTGAATGTTACTTGGAGGAATCCATTATAGAATCTGTGGTGAACTCGTATAGTTTCTACTGCCTGATCCATTTTTCTTACTACTATTTATATTATAATTCTGGAATTCTTGATTGTAGTAGCTCTCATTTCCCCCAAAAAAAGACAAACTTTAGGTTTCAGCAATAAAAGTCAGACTCTGTTAGGTTCAAACAGTAAGGAAGGAATGTTGACAACGGGGGAGAATGTCAAGTTTTGGAAGTATTGCTGATTGAATATTATAGAAGGTCTTATAAAAGTACCTCTCTACGTGATATGCGATCGTTAAAACCCTAAAAAAGAAAGTGAAAAAGGAACACTGTTTGCAACAAATTTACTTAGTGCAGACGCTTTACTTCAATCACAAAACAAATATGAAAGAAAAAGAGATTTTATTAATCAATTGTGAGTACAATTCTATTTCTCCCTTGATTCTTTCTCTTGGTTATGCATACTTCCTTGGGATGTATTTGATCTCTATGAAAAGAAAGAACATCCGTTGATCACTTCGGCGTCTTTGAGAAAGACAATATTTGTTGTCTTTAATCTCTTTGTGAATATTCCATGAATTTGTGGAATTTCGAGATGCTTTCAAAGGGAATAGGTGGCCTCTTTTATAGGTGTAGCTAGGATTTTGAGTAGAGTAGCCTCCAACTAGGTTTTCAGGTAGAGTAGCCTCTAAGTTAGGATTTCGGGTAGAGTAACCTACAAGAAACCTTAATGGACTCTTTTTGTAGTATCTTAAATTTAGGATTTAGCCGAAATTATGAATTTAATCCGTTAAAATTTTAATGTCAACAAACACAATGATTCAGTGTTTACGTCATAGGAAATATACTTCAAAAGAAATGAAAGATAAATCTTAAGGTAGTTTGTCTGAATGTACTCCTGTAGGCCTTAGTGCCAGAAAACTTGACCTACTCTCTCGTGGAATATGTTATATAGTTTCCATGAATTCTAACTAACATTAACCAATACTAACTTGATGCGACTTGTTAGCTTTTTTGTTTTCTCCTGTCCTTTGCACATTCCTCTATCTTGGCATTTTGAATCCTTTAATGTGTGATAGTTCTAAAGAGCTGTCCAAATTTTAAAAGCATTCACTGATAGCATTACACTGCACTATTTTTGGAGTATGGCAGATTAGCAGGTTATGGTCTAATTCGTATGAGTATAGCATGTTACGGTGTAATTTTACAGGGTGAGACCAACTGCTTTATAATCATTGCTCAATATAAATATGATATGACTCTTGCTTTCCTAATAATACTCTGTTAAATCTTTAGCTGTAATATTACTCTGTTTCTCCCTTTGCCAGAGAAAAGACCATGTTTTTCTTACTTTTTAATATTTTATGTGCTTTAGCTTATTCTAACAGAACGAATGTCATTTTTAACAGAGAAGTGGTTGTTTGGGATGTTATAATAAGCTGAAACTAACTTCCTTACAGAAAGATCAGTATCAAGATCAGGTGATTCATACAGCTAAAATATTGGAGCACTTTTAGACAACCAGCATTTGTGCCATGGACACAACTCAAAAGTGTAGGTCAGTCACAAGGAAGCATTTCACCATTTAGTACATCTACACCGGCACATGATGATCATGGGACTGCAAATCCAAACAACCCTGCTGAATTTTTAAATCAGGTAAATTTGAGTCTTTGTTTATCTATGTTTTTCTTCTGTTAACTTAGCTGTTGGAGATACCATGTTGCTTCCTGGAAAACATTCTTACTAGTCTAATTTAGTCATTACCCAAATGGTTAAATGGTGAAAGCAAAATAAGTAAAATCATAATTAAAAAAAGGAAATGTCATGTTTAAATGGTGAAAGCAATACTAATGTTTTACTGTTAGCTTTGTTTCTTCTCATTGGTTTTAGGATTTGGGATTTGGTTTTTTTTTTTATTTTTTNNNNAGGGGGGGGTTTCTTCGTGAACTCTCCTGTTTTTATGCTCTTCTTGACATGGTATGTCACTGCAAGTCGGGAAGAGCCCTTCTCAACAGGCACTCCTGCAAGTTCAGAAACTTCCAATATGAATAAATATAATTATTCTTAAATCTTACCTTATCGAAAAAAGAAGAATAGTAGAGCTACTACATACATTTCTAATGTCAACATACCAAGCGTACTGATGTAGATGTTCCAGATACGGTTTCTGTTAAAAAAATAATATTTTTAATATCTCAAAAAGAATGGGTATTTTAATATTTTTAATATCTCAATGTTTATTAACATTGAATGGGTATTGCAATCAGTTATATTTTTTGTAATCTTAAAATTGACTAAAGGTCTTGTCCGTTTGCTAACATTAAAAGTGATAATAATTTCCTTTAACATTTTAAGGGAATGATTATAACAGTTTCTTTTTTGGAATTGAATTCTTGGATTTGAATTCTTAAGATCCGTTTTGGTTTCAAATTCCGTTTTGGAATTGAATTTGTAGAATTAAATTTTTAATGTTTTTTTATGGAAGATGTATCTTCTTTAGACTATATATAAAGCTATTTACTTGTGTTCATGGTAGTAGTGTGAAAAAACGTTAAAACTTTTCTTCCCTTTCTGCTCCTAGTTATACTAGAAGAGCTTGTTGAATCTTGGGTGATACGCCTAATAATATTCATCTCGGTGTGGGCGAAATATCCTTAAGGACAGTGTCTTTGACACGCCTCAAGCTAAACCTTCTATTCTCCATAATCATCCAATTTATTCCAACAATCTTAAGGATATTTCGACGTTGTTATTATGGAGAATAACGCTGCTAATGTTGCTGTTGATGCTACTACACCTGCTATACCAACTATTTCTGTTGCTGTTCCATCACCAATTACCTATGCCAAACCTTTTTCTGATGTTTCAAAAATTGAGGTTTTTGGTGGAGATAATTTTAAGCGCTGGCAGGAACGCGTGCATGGAGTTGCTTTTGCACTTACTGATCCTAAGCCAACTGAAGCAACTTCCATTCAGATGGATCGATGGGTTCATGCTAATAAGGTATGTAGACATACTATAATTTCTACTCTTTCTAACGAATTGTTCGATGTCTACGTTTCCTACAAGAAGGCAAAAGAAATCTGGGAGTCAATGATAACAAAGTACACTGGTGAAGATGCTACTAAACAAAAGTTGAATTGGAAATTACTACAAGTGGGAGATGACGGAGGACAAGGAAATAACTGCACAAATCAACGAATATCACAAGTTGATTGAAGATCTCAAATCTGAAGATATTTCTCTGCCCGAACAGTTTGTTGCTGGTATGCTTATAGAAAAACTTCCCAAATCTTTGAGTGACTACAAACAACAATTGAAACACAAACACAAGCAATTGTCACTGAAAGACTTGGTCAAGCACATTATAATTGAAAATACCAATCGCAAGCAAGCTGTTGCTGACAAAGGAAAGGAGATTGCTACAAGAGACAACCTTGTGGAGGACAACAAGCGGCAGAACAAATCAAACAACAGGTACGATAAAAGAAATGGTTATTAGCCCAAAACCAACAATCAAACCTTCAAGAAAAAAGGCAACTGCTTTGTGTGTGGCAAACCTGGCCATCATGCTGCTCAATGCCGGAAGAGGGCTGGGAATGACAATCCCGCTAAGGCTAAAGTAAATTTAACTAAAGCCAAAGCGGATGACATAATTGCTGTAGTTGTTTTCCAAGTGAACCTTGTGGGCAATGTGAAAGATTGGGTGTTAGATTCGGGTGCCACTAGGCACATATGTGCTAACAAAAAAGACTTTGTGTCTTACATCCAAGTTAAGGAAGGAGAAGAGGTTGTATATCTTGGTGACTCAAGGACTACTCCAGTTCTTGGAAAAGGCAAAGTTCTTCTCAAACTCACATCTGGCAAAACTTTGGCATTGAATGACGTGTTGCATGTTCCTAGTATCCGAGCCAATTTGGTCTCTGTGGGATTATTAGGAAAAGTGGGGGTGAAGGTTTCTTTTGAATCTGATAAGGTTGTGTTGACCAAGAATAATAATTTTGTTGGCAAAGGTTATTAATTATAACCACGGATTGTTTGTACTCAATGTTATGAATGAAAATGCTAGTACTTCTGCTTACTTGATTGATTCTTTTAATTTATGGCATGCTAGATTAGGACATTTTAGTTTATCTTATATTAAGAAAATGCATTCCGAAGGTCTCATTTCAAATATTAATTATTCTAATATTGATAAGTGTGAAGTTTGTGCCGAAGCTAAACAAACTAAGAAATCACGTGCTTCAGTATTTAGAGAATCTGAATTATTAAGTTTAATCCATACTGATTTAGGAGACTTAAAACAAACTATGACTAGAGGAGGAAAAAAATATTATGTGACTTTTGTAGGCGATTTTTCTAGATATACAAAAGTCTATTTGTTGAGAAATAAAGATGAAGCTTTTGATAAGTTTTTAATTTATAAATCTGAAGTGGAAAATCAATTGGATAAGAAAATCAAAAGAGTTAGATCCGATAGAGGTGGTGAATTTATTTTGTTGAATGATTATTGTGAGAAAGAAGGCATAATTCACGAGATAACTCCGCCATATTCTCCACAATCAAATGGTGTAGCGGAAAGAAAAAATAGGACCTTAAAGGAAATGATGAATAGCATGCTTGTTAGTTCTGGTGCTCCGAAAAATCTTTGGGGTGAAGCCATTTAATCTGCTTGCTATTTACAAAATAGAATTTCCTGTAAGAAAACAGGTAAAACTCCTTATGAATTGTGGAAAGGGTATTCCCCTAATTTGAAATACTTGAAAGTGTGGGGGTGTCTTGCTAAAGTTATGTTACCTGATCCTAAGAAAAGAAAAATAGGATCTAAGACATCTGATTGTGTGTTTATTAGGTATGCTGAAAGTAGTGTAGCATATAAATTTTTAGTAGTCAAAAGTGATGTGTGATCACGCCCAACTCTTGTCCTAAAAAGGATAAGCGGTCGCTGTAAATATAATCTGGTCTAAAAGTCCGGAGTCGAATCCCACAGAGAACTAAGGTTTCGCTGTAATTGTTCAATATCGCAAAGAAGACAAGTTTGAACAATTTCTAAATTATAATATTATGATTTTTATATCTAACTAATTAACCAACAAATACTATAAAACGGTAAAATTATCAACTAACGAGACAAAGGTTTGGAGACTAAAATTAAGGAGGTCTAGAGTTATGATTTCCCCAATTATTGATTTCATTAATTGTATGTTTCTTATAGCTTTGACTTAGTTGCCTCTATCAATCATGAACTCTCCAGCTATCATAAATCTCTCTCAAGCAATTATGATAATTTACTAGACGCACTCTCTCAAGCTACGCTAGGTAGATTCACATTACAGTTCACTTAGATCGCACCCGAGGTATCGTTATTTCTAATCCAACCTCTAAACCCTCGGTTATGACTCTCGCCTATACTCCGGGAGTGATGTTGTTCAAACAACTACCTAAATATGCACTCTCTCTCAAGCAGATACATAATAAATAGGAACGGCTAATTGAGGATCCTTTCAATTAACCAAAATCAAAACGTAGTTGAACAAATAGAGATTAACAACTAACTCAAAACTATATTAATATAACAACCAATTCATCCCCAAAAGGCTCCATCAAAACTCTAGATAATAAATTAGCTATTCATGAAAGTATGTGAAAACACAATACTCCAATTCATAACCAACAATAAAATAGGAAGAAGAAGGGGAAAAACTCGTAGTTGAATCTTCCTCCTTGCTCCTAGCGTGTTCTTGCCTCCAAGGGTGTTGTCTAACCCTAAAGTAGTGTCTCCTCCTTCAAAGTGGTGTTTTAGGATGTATTTATATGACCTAGGGTTGATGAGGGGCGGAATTCTTCAATCCAACTTCGGATGGGAGAGCTGGAATCCGCGTTTGCCTTCGCGTCTAGACGCGGACTTTGACGCGGATCCAGCTTTTGAGATTCTTCCATTTCGCGAAGCGCTCCGTGCCTTTGCTTCGCTTCGCTGTTTTGTGCCTTAACTTTTCTCCTTTTTCGCGTCCGACTTCGTGCCACGCACGAGAATAGACGAGCTCCCACTCCTTTAATTTCTTCTTTTTGTGTCGAATTGTCATCTTTTGATCATTTATCATCCAAACTCGTTCCTACACATAAGAAACACATAATGAGTATATTTCACTTCGAAAATCATGTAATCTCCCGCGACACACACAAGAATTAATATGCAAATATACTAAAAAATATGCACTTTTCATCATTTATCAACACCCCACACTTAAACTCTTGCTCGTCCTCGAGCAATCAAACTACACTTTTTTTTATAGACACGACCTTTTTAAACAATTCTCCTAACTCATCACACCAAGAGTATTTAAAATAGACTAAGCGCAAAAGCATAACATCTTCACCTCAAGATTTAACTCATAAGTACCACGCATTATTCACAACTCACCCACTTACTCTAACATAGAGATCACTGACATTACCTTTCCTTCATGAATCAAGTGTCCTCACACAACAAAAGAGAGTAGTTCCACACAATAAAATTTAAGAACACTTAGGAACTCAAGATAGAAAGAATTCACTCACTCTCAGAAATAACATTCATATGCCACAAAAGATGCACCATAAGCTTGCCCATAGTGTACTACTCCACTAATCGAGCTCATTCATCTAGGATCAGTTAGGACTTATTTGGTTGTAATGTAGGGTACGGGACGGGTAGGATATATTTAGATATAAGAGTGACTACACCTCCCTAAGCACTTTAATACATATACTTTAACATTCAAACCCCATACTTATGTCAAACCAAACTCCACCTTCACATCAATGTATATTACCCCATACTTCTTTAAGCACAATTACAGCAAGAGTCACCACTTATTAAAGAAATACTTTTTTTTTCACAACAATACAACTATATTTTTTTTTTCAATTCAAGTGGCTCTTACTTGTTCAAAACAGCGCACCTTTCTCCTGATTTCATTAGTTCCACTCAAAAGCCAAACCAACCACCCCACACTTTAACTTTTACATAAATCATCACAATTCAAGTGCTTATGAGAGGTTAAAAGGTTCAAATAGATAGTCCATTCGAACAATTGGGTAAGACTTGTAGTGTGGTTGCCAAAGAAATAGGATTAGAGGCTCAAATGGGTTAACTATGATACATAACAATTAGGCGGGTAAAATATACTTATCTGGCTCAACAAAAAAATGCCTATATCACTTCCTAGACTGAACAAAATTACTATTTCGCTTTGCAAACACACGGGGCAAGTTCTAGGCATCAAATGCAATGCACAAAATAACACCTAGACCTCACACACATGACACATAACTCACTCAGGATTGGATTCATCAAGACATCTAGTCAAAGCAGTTAAGCAAATTTAAAATCATACAATTTAAGGTACTTATACAAGAGTCAAAAACTGAGCCTAAGCGTCACAACCAAAGTACTCACTATTCTCAAGGCATAACAAAGTCAAGAGATATTGCTTCAATTCAAAACACAACACAATGGCTCCTATTCCTAAAAAAAAAACTAACTACACCTGGTTCAAATAAAACCCTTGGAAAAGAACCATGGTTTAAAGAAAAACCAAGGGGGAATTGCTACACTACCTAACAAAAAAATCATTTTTTTTAGACTTAAATCCCTCAAGAAAATTGTCTAATAGATCCATCGTCGGGAAAAGTCCAATCTTTTTTTTAAAAAAAAAATACTATTTAATTAAACTAATACAGCTAAAGTAGCATGAAAAGTCACCCAGACAATCTCATCACCCCACACTTAAAATTGTGCATTGTCCCCAATACACAGCATAACCATAAGAGGGTAAGAGAAACTCCCTGGTAGGCTAAAGGCCGAAGCACTAGCAGTTCATGGGGTACTCAGACTTCGCCCAGGCTTGGTCCTTCGTGCGGGTACCTCACACTTAGTTCCAACCATTTGATTTGTTGTTGCATCCTTCCAATACCTTTGCTTTCCATGCTCCTAAAAAAAAATTGACACTACAAAAATAATATAATTAAAAAAAATAAAGGAAAGCAATAAAGCTGGGTTGCCTCCCAACAAGCGCTTGATTTAACGTCGTGGCACGACGCGAATCACTTTTTGCCTCCACCTCGAGCTTATGAATTGAACCCCCAATTTTGATTCAAGCTTATGATTATGGTCATGGGGCGGTGGAACGAATCTAACTGGCCCAAGAAAATAATGTAGTATTCTGCATTCCTTGGCCTTTGTATGAGGTATGTAATCCTGACTTTTTGGCAAGAAGAATTCCAGAATATATGCACCTTGTTCCTCATTCCTTGACTCTTCGATTGGTTCAGATGACTCTATTTCCATATCATCATCCAAACATAATGTGGAAAAATGCTTGGATTGTGGATCAATGCGCTCAAACACATGAACTTCAGGACTCTCAACATCCTCAACATCAGTGATACTAGAGTCAACAAAATTTATATCCTCAAAGTCCTTGGCTGACTCTAGTCTCACTTCTTCAACATTGACATCCTGAAATTGTGGTTGGCTAGGTTGTTGATGTTCTACTCTGACCTCCACAATTAACACCTCAAATTCATGCTCTTCTTGGCTACTATCCTCAATATTGGCTTGTTGAGCATTAAAAGCTCCAACCACTTGACTCAATTGAGCCTCCCACTTGCGAATAGTTGCCTCTTGCCTTTCTATGTGCAATTGTTTCTCATTGTTTTGTTCCAGAAGGCACTTTATCATATCCTTGATCTCCTTCAAGTCCGCATTCCCAGGTTCTTTGTTCCTATTAACTTCACAAGAAAAGGTAGAACCATCATAGTAAGGGGTTGGGGGAAAATAAGAAATATAAGCAAAACCATGAAGGTGACTATTTTTACCACCACATACATCACACACATTCCACAAATAAGATTGAGTTGGTGCACATAACTCGCTCTTAGGAACGTTTTGAAAATTTTGCCACAGGTGGTTTCCTTCACAATATGTATGGAGATCAATAGTAGAATTATCTACACCTAAATTCGCATAATTCCAAGGTGTCATGTTTCTCAAATCAACAGTTATAAAAAAAACACAAAAAAAAAACAAAAAAAAGTTCAAACTTGAACCCTAGCAATATATACAGCTACAACTACACCGTTAGTTCCCCGGCAACGGCGCCAAAATTTGATCACGCCCAACTCTAGTCCTAAAAAGGATAAGCGGTCGCTGCAAATATAATCCGGTCTAAAAGTCCGGAGTCGAATCCCAGAGAGAACTAAGGTTTCGCTGTAATTGTTCAATATCGCAAAGAAGACAAGTTTGAACAATTTTTAAATTATAATATTATGATTTTTATATCTAACTAATTAACCAACAAATACTATAAAACGGTAAAATTATCAACTAACGAGACAAAGGTTTGGAGACTAAATTAAGGAGGTCTAGAGTTATGATTTCCCCAATTGTTGATTTCATTAATTGTATGTTCTTATAGCTTTGACTTAGTTGCCTCTATCAATCATGAAATCTCCAGCTATCATAAATCTCTCTCAAGCAATTATGATAATTTACTAGACGCACTCTCTCAAGCTACGCTAGCTAGATTCACACTACAGGTCACTTAGATCGCACCCGAGGGATCGTTATCTCTAATCCAACCTCTAAACCCTCGGTTATGACTCTTGCCTATACTCCGGGAGTGATGTTGTTCAAACAACTACCTAAATATGAACTCTTTCTCAAGCAGATACATAATAAATAGGAACGGCTAATTGAGGATCCTTTCAATTAACCAAAATCAAAACGTAGTTGAACAAATAGAGATTAACAACTAACTCAAAACTATATTAATATAACAACCAATTCATCCCCAAAAGGTTCCATCAAAACTCTAGATAATAAATTAGCTATTCATGAAAGTATGTGAAAACACAATACTCCAATTCATAACCAACAATAAAATAGGAAGAAGAAGGAGAAAAACTCGTAATTAAATCTTCCTCCTTGCTCCTAGCGTGTTCTTGCCTCCAAGGGTGTTGTCTAACCCTAAAGTAGTGTCTCCTCCTTCAAAGTGGTGTTTTAGGATGTATTTATATGACCTAGGGTTGATGAGGGGAGAAATTCTTCAATCCAACTTCGGATGGGAGAGCTGGAATTCGCGTCTGCCTTCGCGTCTAGACGGGAACTTTGACGCGGATCCAGCTTTGAGATTCTTCTATTTCGCGAAGCGCTCCGTGCCTTCGCTTCGCTTCGCTGTTTTGTGCCTTAACTTTTCTCATTTTTCGCGTCCGACTTCGTGCCACGCACGAGAATAGACGAGCTCCCACTCCTTTAATTTCTTCTTCTTTTTTTTGTCGAATTGTCATCTTTTGATCATTTATCATCCAAACTCGTTCCTACACATAAGAAATACATAGTGAGTATATTTCACTTCGAAAATCATGTAATCTCCCGCGACACACACAAGAATTAATATGCAAATGTACTCAAAAATATGCACTTTTCTTCATTTATCAATGTGCTTGAACACAATACTACTGTTGAAACAAAAAATGCTGAATTTTTTAAAAATATTTTTTCTTTAAAATTTGAGAAAATTCATGATGCTCCTATTATTCCAAGTGATAATATTTCACATGTTCCAACTATTCAAAATGATTTTGAAAGTGAGGATTTAAGAAGAAGCAAAAGACCAAGAAAAGAAAAATCTTTTGGTAATGATTTTTATACACATCTTGTGGATAATGATCCTTTAATATATTCTGAAGCTATTTCTTCGTCTGATGTCTCATTTTGGAAAGAAGCTATTGATGTAGGATTAAATTCAATTTTACAAAATAAAACTTGAATTTTAGTTGATTTACCTCCGGGGGCTAAACCCATTGGTTGTAAAATGAATTTTTAAGAAGAAACTCAATCCGGATGGTTCCATTGATAAATACAAAGCTAAACTTGTTGCAAAAGATTTTACCCAAAAGTAAAATGTTGATTATTTTGATACTTATGCTCCTATAACTAGAATTTTCTTAATTCGTGTTTTACTTGCCTTGACTTCTGTTTATAAACTTTTTATTCACCAAATGGATGTTAAAACTGCATTTTTAAATGGTGATTTGGAAGAGGAAATTTACATGGAGCAACCTGAAGGTTGTATAGTGTCTGGCCAAGAAAATAAAGTATGTAAATTGCTAAAATCTTTATATGGTCTAAAGCAAGCACCTAAAGAGTGGGATGAAAAATTTGATCAAGTATTGATTAATGATGGTTTTTCATCAATTGAAGTAGATAAATGTGTTTATACAAAATGTGTAGATGGTACATGTGTTATTTATTTGCCTTTATGTGGATGACATGCTTATTTTTAGTTCTAGCCTTGATTTGATACATAAAACTAAATTTTTCTTGTCTTCTAATTTTGAGATGAAAGACATGGGAGAAGCTAGTGTTATTTTAGGCATGAAAATTATAAGAGATGGCAATAGTTTGATGTTGACTCAGGAACATTATGTTGAAAGAATTCTTTAAAAGTTTGGTAATTTTGATGTGGTACCTGTAAGCACTCCTTATGATGCTAGTAGTCAATTAAAAAAGAATAAGGGAGATGTTGTAGATCAAAATAAATATGCTCAAGTTATTGGTAGTCTAATGCATTTGATGAATTTTACTAGACCTGATATTGCATATGTTGTGTGTAGATTAAGTAGATATACTCAAAACCCGAGTCATGATCATTGAATTTATTAATAAGAGTAATAAAATATTTGAGAGGTAACATGAACTATGGTATTAAATATAGTGGATTTCCCACTGTACTAGAAGGATACAGTGATGCTAATTGGATCTCTGATTCAGATGAGATAAAATCCACTAGTGGTTATGTGTTCACCCTCGGTGGGGGTGCTGTGGCATGGAAATCAGCTAAACAAACAATAATAGCTAGATCTACAATGGAATCTGGGTTTGTGGCACTGGAATTAGCTGGCAATGAGGCCGAGTGGTTAAAGAACCTTTTGGCGAGTATTCCACTAGGAATTAAACCGACACCTTCTGTGTCGATGCATTGTGATTGCCAAGCTGCAATAGCCATTGCCAAAAATAAATCCTTTAATGGGAAGAGTAGACATATCCGATTGAGACATAATGTGATAAAGCAGCTGCTGAGAGATGGAATTATTTTCATAGATTATGTGAAGTCAGAAGTGAATTTGGCCGATCCTCTGACTAAACCTTTGGGAAGAAAATTAATATCTGAAACATCGAGGGGAATGAGACTTTTGCCAGTTTGAGTTATATCAACAGTGACGGTAACCCAACCTATGTGATTGGAGATCCCATGAAGTATGTTTATATGGGTAATAACAAGTCATTAGTTGATCAAATATGCACATTAAATTATATCCCTTCCTATGGTGTGTGTGCATATAGTGCAAGGCTGCAAGGAATGAGAGGCTGAGTTATTAAACTCTTAATCCAATAATCCATAGCCTTTTTATAGGTGGTGTATTGTGCTGCGGAATACACTTGATGGATGGACCTATATGAGTGTGGAGTGGGGCCGCTCCTATGAAATTTATGGCAAAAAATTTCTAGAGCACTCATGAAAACCAGGCGCGCGCATGGCCTATTAGCGCAAAACCGCGACAAACAACAAAGTGCGTGCGGGTATAATATGATAGATAAGACACTAAACTTACAAAAGAATTCTTGGTTCATAGAAGTTCTAAACTTCACCAATTGTTCCGTAAGTTTAATCTTATTTTATTTAGGTCTGGTTCATAGTCCAAGAGACACCTGATTCGACGCATTATGCTCATTTGTGAAAACCCAGCGAATTTTTTTTTTCATTATGATATTTTTTTTGAGCTATGTGGGGATTGTTAAAAATATAATATTTTTAATATCTCAAAAAAAATGGGTATTTTAATATTTTTAATATCTAAATGTTTATTAACATTGAATGGGTATTGCAATCAATTATATTTTTTGTAATCTTAAAATTGACCATAGGTCTTGTCCGTTTGCTAACAAAAGCGATAATAATTTCTTTTAACTTTTAAGGGGAATGATTATAACAGTTTCTTTTTTGGAATTGAATTCTTGGATTTGAATTCTTGAGATCCGTTTTGGTTTCAAATTCTGTTTTGGCATTGGATTTTTGGAATTAAATTTTTAACGTTTCTTTCGTGGAAGATGTATCTTCTTTGAGCTATATATAAAGCTATCTACTTGTGTTCATGGTAGTAATGTGAAAAAAAATTAAAACTTTTCTTCCCTTTTCTTTTGTGCTGGGTTTTCTTTTATATATTCTTTGTTGTTTCTGCTTCTAGTTATACTAGAAGAGCTTGTTAAATCCTGAGGGATACGTCTAATAATAGTCATCTCGGTGTGGCAAAATATCTTTAAGGACAGTGTCTTTGACACGCGCCAATGGGAGTGATAAAGGTTGTTATGCACCTAACTAAAGATGCCACGTTTTCGAATTTTATGTTGCGTGCTTCTCTTTTTAATTTGTCTTAAAAAAACAATGATTTTAACTAGCATCCCAATTGTACCCTTAATGACATGACTCTTTTGGATATATAGAAGTTCATTTTTTACAAGAGAGAAAATGAAAATGAAGAAGAAAAGAGAAAATGAAAAGACATAAAGCTCTTACCACCCATGTAATTATTGGCAGTAAGGACAATTTTGATACTTCGTGCTAGTATATATACTATATATTTAACCTATGTGTTTAAAATCTTCTTTTATTTCTTAAAGATTAGCGTCGAACAATTTCACATAAAGGATAGAGTAGAAAATGTCTCTTAGCTTTTTGATCTCCAATTTAAGCATCTTATAAGGAAAACAGGTCATGCAAGGTTCAATTCGGAAGCTACAGAAGTACTTACTTTATACTAAGTCACAACTTGGACCTGACAGAAAAATTAACTTAACATAATAATTACTAACTTAACAAACATCAAAAGTCGACTTTGTTGTTGTTCTTTTAATTCTGAGCCTTGTGGCTAGTGGACAACAAACATCCATCATCCGATTTGGTATGAAGTGGCAACCCCATATGATCATTATGTAATCTGGCAACTCCAATGCTCCTCACTCCAAGTTCCTCCGCACACATAGCAAAATTCAAATTTGCACCTGAATCCACAATATATAAAATGAGCCACATGTAAACAATTAAGTAATTGATTAGTTAATTTAAACTACTCAAAATCAGTATAAATTAAACAGAAATTAGTCCTCCCACCAACACAAAATAATAGGATTAAGGGTGTGTTTGGTATGAAGGAATATATTTTCCGGAAAATGTTTTCTAATTTTCCCATTTTTGGTTGGCTTAAATGTTTGGAAAACATTTTCCTTATGAACTCATTTTCCTCCAATCGGAGGAAAATGTTTTCCTTATCAAGAGAAGGGAAAACATTTTCCAAAACTCCTTCTCAACCTTCCCTACCCTCACCAACCCATCCCGCCCCCTCTCTCCAAAAAAGGTTTTCTTTTTTTTAAATTTCAATTTTTCCATTACCACCCACCCTACTACCCCTCCACTCCACCCCCACCCCAACCCCCTCCCGCAAAAAAATATTATTATTTTTACCTTATTTTTTTATTGCAATTTCAAATTTCTGTTTTTTATTTTCTACACCACCCACCCCAACTTCCCCACCCCACCCTGAAAAAAAAATAGTTTTTAATATATATATTTTTCAGTTTTAGTTTTTTTATTTATCGGTTTAAAGGTTCAAAATTTTACAAGTTCCAAAGTTATGAGTTCAGAGGTTTATGTGCTTAGAAGTTTCGGGTTTAGAAATTATAAAGTTTACGGGTTAGAAATTCCGCGGCTTCGAAAGTTTATGAAAAATGTGGGTTCGGAAGGTTGTTGGTTTGAAAGTTTATAGCTTCATGTTTATTATATCTAAATTATTTATGAATACTCTTGAGAATTCATTTTCCTTAATTTGCGTACCAAACACCGGAAAATGAATAAGATTATAACTACTTGTTTTCCAAGAAAACATTTTCTTGGAAAGCATTTTCCACGGAAAACATTTTCCGATCCGTTATACTAAACACACCCTAAATGACAAATCAACTAACCAGCAGGTTATGTGTATGCAGCCATCAGCCTTCTGCACAATGCGTTTGCAGTGAGGGCATTTCATCCATTTGGAGTTCTTAGCAAGTTCCTCAACTTTTAAATCTTCTTCTTTGTCTTTTTCTTCCTTTTGAAACTTGTCACAATCAAGTCCAGTATGCCAAGGGACAAACACGACGCACAGAACAGCCTTTGGCATGAAGGACATATGCACTCACTCAATTATCTCCTCATTATGATCATAAATGAGCAACTCTGAACAATTTTTATAAGGACAGTAAAATTTCTCGCAAGCAAGAAGACTTGACTCACTCAATCCCTCTTCTCACCTCGCGAAAACATTTTCTGGAATAATGGACTTGCATGATTCAGGTTCAATTATTGCGCGACATCTCAAACCTGGGCAGGTTACAGGAATAATGTTCTGTTGAATCTTGGACCGGGCATGTAAGCCTATGCAGTCAGAACAGAAGGAATGATGAGAGCAGTTGTCGAGTTTAAACATTTCATCTGTTCCTTTTGTGTCCATGCAAATCTCACAATAACCTTGGGATGATTCAGGGGATTCATGGATTAATGTTGATGATGACATATGAAGATGGAAAAAAGAGGCTGCGAGAACCTCTTGGAGCTGCAATTCTTCTGCACACTCGTCCTCTGATACTATGAGAGCGCGAAAATCCTCATTTTCATCAAACACTTTTGAAATTATGTCTGCCATGTAATTGATCACTGGTTGGTTAATTAGAAGATGTCTTGGAGATCTTTGCAGATTTATAAGACTATTTGATTTGATAGATGCAAAGGATTTTATATTGTCTTTCTATTATTGGATAACAACGCGCGCGTATAATATAAAATAGAAGAGAAATTAAGTCGTTTTCAGTAGAGAGATACCCATAAAATACTTTGAAAGAAAGACTGAAGACTTGGTACGATGGTTTATGTTCAAGTGACAAGTCTCTGGAGGGGACCAATAAAATTTGTTGGTTTTAAAATATTATGTAGGATGTCAAGGAATTTCCACCCTTTGAAATAGTCCGAGTCAACTTAAGGTCTTCAGAACAAGAAGTAAACTAAGTGAAGTACGATAGAGGAAAAAGTTAGCATTACATACAAACTCTTACTTGAGGATCTCAAGCTGCTATAGTACTGAAAAGACTTTGGTGGGTTAAAAAAAAACTGAATTGAGTTCACAAAAATAAAATTGAACTTTTCAACTTGGGTGGCAGTTAAAACTATACTATGATGGTTTTTATTGTCTCATCATATTACTCTTGTGAATTAATAAGTAGTAGTGATTAGTTTTACCAATAAAATTTGTATTAAACGGGAAATATCCAAATGTGTCTTTCAATTTTTTCACTGAACTTATAATTTCTAAGCTTTACCGTGACCTAATTTATCTTTAGTTTGAATTAGCTCATAAAATAAGAAACAGCTACAAAATTGAAAGAGATAGTATGATAATTTAACTCCAACTCGTTGACTTTCTATTTGTTAATCGTTGTAATAGCTTGTTCATATTATGCAGGTTAAGAAAGTTATTTTATTCCACATTCTGGTACTTATAAAGGTTTTAAAGGCCTTAAAATGAGGAATATATCAAAATATATGTACAAGAATAATTGTAAGCAAAATGCAATATTTTCAAAAAAGGGCAAAATGATGTTTGCTGATTTAAAGATTTTATTGTATCCGATAAGGTTTAATATCAATTCTAAATAACAATCATATCGACCGAGGAAATGATCGCTTGTGCCCACTTATATTTGAATAGAAAAACATGACATTTTCAGATCTCTTGTGTATTATTTTTAGATCTTTTATTAAAAACGAAGATCTCTTGTTAAAAAGACATAAAACTGAAATAAATTTGTAGAGAACTACAAAACCAATTTGGACCAGAAAGAAGGAAATTCGTAACATTTCGTGTTGTTAATTATATTTAAATATATTACGTATACGATAACATGTAACAACCCCAATTTTTTCCCGTAGGATGCCGTGACGGCACCTGGTCACTTAGGCTAGGTAAGCCTAACAACATGCGGAATAATTGAAACAATAATAAATATTAGTCTCAAACTCAACAGCCGTATAAAACAACGTTTCAACTCAGCATATACAATCCCGAGACCTGGCGTAATACAGGTCACAAGCTCTAAGAATGATTACTGGATAATCCTATACATCGTGTCTGTATATAGAAAGGATAATGAAATAAGAGATCTAGAGAGAGGGGGACTCCGAGGCCTGCAGACGCCGGCAGGTATACCTTGAAGTCTCCGCAGTAGAATCTCGACTAATGCCTGGACTGGTAAGAAGTACCTGGATCTGCACAAAAAGATGTGCAGAAGACTAGCACGAGTACACTACAATGGTACCCAGTAAGTGTCAAGCCTAACCTCTGTTGAGTAGTAACGAGGTCAGGTCAGGGCCCTACTAGAAATAATAAAAAGAATGAACAAATGTAGGCAGTGTAATAAAGATAGTGATGAAATTGAACAATGAATAGTATAACAAGATTAGCTACACAGAACTAAGCAAATAGTGCAACACTGAGAAAGATAATTAGTAGTATGCTAAGAAAAAACAACGATCAAAGACAAGTACAAAGAATGAGAAATGTCAACAAGAGTCACTGCCGAGGTACTGCCTCGTAGTCTCAAATCATAAAATAAATCACAATATTTGCTTATATCACCGCGGGAGCCTTCACATTTAGTTTTGAAAATCATTTTTCCTGAAATAGCATTCCGCTTTTTAGCCCACCTTATCACACTGCATGGCTTCTAGTAGTTCCCCTACTAGATACGCGTATCAAGTCCACCTTATCTCACAACATGCGTTTCAACACCCAGACCTTATACTACCGCATGCGTATCAATATCACAACGTATCACAAATCGCACCTCAAGTGCGTAATATCACAATTTGTAAGAGAAACCAAATAATGACAGAATTTCACAATAAGGAGCCCACGACTCAACCACAATGTACACAAAGTCTCAACAATAATAGCCGGAAGAATTACTCAATAGAATGATATTCAGAACTTAACACTTTGCCTCAATAGGAATCACAACCTTTGCAACTTAATACCAATTTCAACAACGAGATATTCCAAGGAATAGCAATTTCAAGTAAGAATTCAACAGTTAAATAGTAAATACGAAAAAGGAAACAAGAATTTGAACTAAAATAAGTAGAGCAATTAGAAAGTAAGAGAAAGGAAAAGTAGACATGTGAAAATAGACTAAGTATGATGACTATAACATGTTAAAGTAACTCAATTAAAGCATGAAAGTAATCTGCATAGCTAAAAATCAAAAATTTCAATATTTAGCCCATATACACACTCGTCACCTTGCATACACGGCTTTCACATATCACAATTATCACAACAATACCTAATCCTAAGGGGTAATTCCCCACACAAGGTTAGACAAGTCACTTACCTCAAACCACGCTAACTCAATCAACTAGAAGGCTTTTCCCTCGATTTTCCTACTCCGAACGGCTCGAATCTAGCCAAAATAATTTCATACTATAAATATAACTATAGGAAACTACTTCAAACAATGAAATTACGATCTTTGTAAAGAATTGAAAAATTGACCCAAAAAGTCAACTCGGACCCGCGTCTCGGAACCCGACCAAAATTATAAAATCCGAACACTCATTCGAAATCGAGCCCAAACGAACAATAATTATCTAAATCCGACCTCAATTTATCTTCCAAAACTCAAGAATTTAGTCTAAGAGGTTTCTACCATTTTTTCCCAATTTCTAACTTCAAAATACTAATTAAATGATGAAATTAACAATAGATTTATGTGAATTAACCAAAAACGAGTTAGGATTCCTTACCCCAAAGATCTCTCTGAAAATTCTTCGAAATTATGCCTCAAACCGAGCTCTCTAAGTCCAAAATGAACTGTGAATCAAAACCCTCGAATTTTATATTGCTGCTCAGCGATCCTCGCATCTGCGACCCAACTGCCGCATCTGCAGCTCCGCACCTGCGGAATTCCCATACCAGGTGTGGCCATGACTTAACTCGGCACCCTCCGCTTTAGCGGAAAATCTCCCGCACCTACTCACTCGCGCCTACGGAAGGGATGTCCCACCTGCGACCACTGCCGCTCCCGCGCTCCTCTACATCGCAAAAGTGAAGTCGCTTCTGTGGAACTTTTCCCGCTTCTGTGACCCCAGTTGGGCAAGGCCAGCTCCGCATCTGCGATCCCCAGCTTGCTTTTGCGAGTCCGTACCAGTGGCCAGGCTCTCCGCAGGTGCGATGACATCGAAACTGGAAATGTTCAGCAATTCTACAAGTCCAAATTTCGATCTGAATTCAATCCAAATCACACCAGGGGCCCTGGGGACCCCGTCCGAATATACCAAATTGTTCCAAAGCACATAAGGGACCTAATCGAGGCGAAAATCACATCAAACAACACAAATTCTATGAATCGCAACCCAAATTCAAGCCTATGAACTATGAACTTCCAAATTCCGAAATCGATGCCGATTCATACCAAATCAACTCCGATTGAATTCAAATTTTGCACACAAGTCATAAATGACATTACAGACCTATTAAAACTTTCGGATCAAAATCCGACCCGGATATCAATAAAGTCAACTCCCAGTCAAATTTTCCAAAATCTTTCATTTTTCATCTTTTGCCAATTCATGACGAAACAACCTATGGACCTCTAAATCAACATCCAGACATGCCCTTAAGACCAAAATCATCATGCGGAGCTATTATAGCCGTCAGAACTCCATTCCGGAGTCGTCTTCATACAAGCCAAACTACGGTCAACTTTTACAACCTAACCCTCCAACTTAGGGACTATGTATTCTATTTCACTCCGAAACTCACCCGAAACCAAAATCAAATATCTTGGCAAGTTACATAACCATAATATAACATAGAGGAGCTAATAAATAGGGGATCGGGGCTAATACACTCAAAACGATCGGCCAGGTCGTTACATCCTCCCATCTTAAAACAAACGTTCGTCCTCGAACAAGCATAGAGACATACCTGAAGTGGTGAAGAGATGAGGATAACGGCTACGCATATCATGCTCGGTCTCCCAAGTCTCCTCCTCGACTGGCTGACCCCTCCACTGAACTTTCACTGAAGCAATGTTCTTCGAACTCAACTTTCGAGCCTGCCTGTCCAAAATGGCCAACGACTCCTCAACATAAGACAAACCCTTGTCCAACTGGACTGAGCTGAAATCCAACACATGAGATGGATCGCCATGATACTTCCGGAGCATAAAAACATGGAACACTGGATGAACTGCAGCTAGAGTAGGTGGTAGTGCAAGCATGTAGACAACCTCTCCAACCCTTTCAAGAATCTCAAAAGGTCCGATATACCTAGGGCTCAACTTGCTTTCTTCCCGAACCTCATAACATCCTTCATGGGCGAAACCAAGAGCAAGCCCCTCTCCCCAACCATGAATGAACGTTGCGAACCTTCCGATCCGTATAACTCTTCTGTCTAGATTGGGATGTGCGAAGTCGATCTTGAATCAATTTAACCTTCTCCAAAGCATCATTAACCAAGTGTGTGCCCAAGAGCCTAGCCTCACCCGGCTCAAACCAACCCACCGGAGACCGACACCGCCTACCATACAAAGCCTCATACGGAGCCATATGAATGCTCGACTAGTAGTTGTTGTTATAGGCAATCTTTGCAAGAGCTAATCCTAAGAACCGCCAAACTTCATCACACATGCACGAAGCATATCCTCTAATATCTGAATAGTGCACTCGGACTGTCCGTGCGTCTGAGGGTGAAATGTTGTTCTCAACTCCACCCGCGTGCCTAACTCATGCTGAACAGCTCTTCAGAACTGCAATGTAAACTGCGTACCCCGGTCATAGATGATAGATACCGGCACGCCATGAAGCCTGACAATCTCGCGAATATAGACCTAGCCAGCTGCTCTGAAGAATAAGTAGTCACCACTGGGATGAAATGAGCTAACTTGGTCAATCTATCCACAATTACCCATACTGTGTCGAACTTCCTCCGACTCTGTGGGAGCCTAACAACAAAATCCATAGTAATCTGCTTCCGTTTCCATTCTAGAATCTCTAACCTCTAAAGTAATCCACCTGGCTGTTGATGCTCATACTTCACCTGCTGACAATTTAGGCACCGAGCTACATACTCCACTATGTCCTTCTTTATACTCCTCCACCAATAGTACTGCCTCAAGTTCTGATACATTGACGAGCTAAAAACACAACACAAAATTATGCTCGCTAGTTGAATATAGTAAAATATAATATCGTATCCACATGGATTGGAGTTAAATTGTATTTTCGTAGTTTATAGCTCGATTGATATCCAAGATGATCAACAATTGAGAATTATGTGATTTAAACTAAAATTAACTAAGAGTCTAAACTATTGACTAGTGAAAAACAACGCAAGTAATAAGCAAATAAGGATTTCAATTGGGAGAAATAGGGTTGATAGGATATGTGCAAGATAAATGTTTGGGATTTAACCCTAGATAATTCACTTTGATCAAGTGAGTCGCTCGAATTCACTTGATTATTACTTCAATTGATTAGTAGAAACTCCTCTCTCGATTAAATCTCAACCTCACAAGATGAACCAATTTTAAGCATGTGAAGATATGCAAGAATTCGTGGTGGATTGGTCTTTAGGAGAACCTCTCTCGATTATCCTCCTAATTAAGTTTAATCAACAATTCAACTAGCCTCTTCCAATTACTAAGAAGAATTAATGACTTAAACCAATAAAATATAATGCAACAATATCACAAGTTATGCCTCTCTCAGTTACATGAACAAGTGAATAAAGATGCAACAGTTAAAACATTCAAAATGACTCAATACATAAAACTAGAGTTAATTATCCACAAACAAGTATCAAAATACCAAATCCATCAAACCCTAAAGAGAACTACTCCATAGATATGGAGTAATTCATCACAAATATAAAGAAAAGCATAAAACGATCCAAACTCTTGTCTAGAGTGAGGATTGAATGATGAATTCCTTGTGCTTTCGCTTCTCCACCTTCTCTCTAGCCTCCTTAGGTCTTATATGTGTCAAAAGTCTAGAAAATACCTTTTTGCATGTATTTGTTCCAAGTAGGTTCGGGCCTAGACGAAATTCCCTTTTCCTAGCCAAAAGGAAGATTTTAAAACTTATTGCTTTTCATGCGTCGCACTGTGCGTAGCATTAGTGCTTTTTCATGACAGACCCCAAAAACCCAGTCTCTGAAGTTTGCTATTTTCTGACGGATTTTTACACTAATGCGTTGCACTGTGCGTCGCCCATTGCACAGCACTAGTTGAGAATTAGGGAAAATGCAGAACATAAAAGTTGTATCCCGTTGAATTAGCTTTCCAACGATATATTGTGGAGCCTAAACGGAATTCTAAGCAAAACGTTATGTGTATTTTACTAGACACTGCGCAATATACCTGCTATTCTT
The DNA here is from genome assembly GCF_001879085.1 of Nicotiana attenuata. Taxonomy (NCBI): domain Eukaryota; kingdom Viridiplantae; phylum Streptophyta; class Magnoliopsida; order Solanales; family Solanaceae; genus Nicotiana; species Nicotiana attenuata. The sequence goes on from NW_017675784.1 coordinate 29,676, forward strand.
CGTTTCGTCCCACTATCATCCGTTGATCCCCGAACTCGATCCCGGCTTAATTCCTTGGGATTTTACTCAGACTTCAAAGCTCCAAATCACTTTAGTTCATTCCATAATATCTACATAGCACGGAATCACTCCTACAAGGCATAAACACATAATTAGTGCAAAACACTAGCGATTAAAGCTCAAACTAAACTAAAGTGCAGTAAATTGGAATATTAATCGACTAAAACATGAGATTATCTCCTACCATCATACATCTTCGCGGCACCCGAATGAATGGAGTACCGCGAACTGTGAGACTCCTGAAGAATCAACTCAGGCAAACCATCCACATTGGGCACACATAGCATGCCCTGCATCTGTAATACATCGTCATCTCCAATAGTGACCTTCTTGGCATCGCCGTGCTGAACCGTGTCCTTGAGGACAAGCAGATGGGGGTCGTTAGATTGACGCTCTCATGCGATCATAAAGAGAAGACTGGGAAATCACACAAGCCAAAACTCGACTCGGCTCATAAACATCTAATCTAGCAAACTGGTTGGACAAAGCCTGAACATCCAAGGCTAATGGCCTCTCTGCTACCGGTAGATATGCTACACTGCCCAAGCTATCCGCCTTGCGACTCAAGGCATCGACCACCAAATTGGCCTCCCTGGGATGGTGCAGAATGGTGATATCATATTCCTTAATCAACTCTAACCACCTCCACTGCCGCAAGTTAAGATCCTTCTGTTTGAATAGATGCTGTAGACTTCGGTGATCGATGTAGACCTCACAGGGGACACCGTACTAATAGTGCCACCAAATCTTCAGGGCATGAACAATGGTTACTAACTCAAGGTCGTGGACAGGTTAGTTCTTCTCATGCACCTTAAGCTGTCTAGATGCGTAGGAAATCACCCTACCTGTCACACCTCCTTTTTACACACCTACCCCGAAGGATAATGTATAAGGGAGTTTTTCCATTTAAAGTGACATTATTCGAAATGGGATTATTTATTCAATTCAGAGTCGCCACTTGGGATAGGTTTGGCTTCTGGTGTCCCAAGTCACCGGTTTATCTTGATTCTCAAATCGAGGAAATTTCGACTTCCCGAGTGGAGTCTGCGAACCAGAAATTCTGAATAAGGAATTCTGTTGATCCGAGGGAAGGTGTTAGGCACCCCCGAATCCCGTGGTTCTAGCACGGTCGCTTAAACTATTATAATTGGCTAAAAATCTAATTTTTATACATGTTCAAACCTATAGTGCAATTTTATAAATTTGTTTAACCGCTTTTAATTAGTTTTTATGAAAGTGAACGCCGTTTAAGAGCGTGTTTTCGGATCACGTCACATGAAATGCACCCGGATCCATGACACCTCTTATTCAACGTTTTGGGACTTGGATTTGGGTTGCATGAAATGCACACCCGAGTTTAGGAAAGTAGTATTATTAAAATTCGTGCCTAAAGTGGCTAGCGTCTTATTACTTTGCGGGGAGCCATGAAAATTCGCTAAATGGCATGTCCCGAATTCTAAGATATTTTAACATAGTATTTAATGAGGGCCCCGCAATTTATATGTTTTATGCGGCGAGGCTCGTCTCATGTTTTATTTAAAGGCCATCCTAAAAGAAACTATGATTTTCTATTACAGTGTTGTCTCTAAAAGGGCCCTAATTAATTCACATTTATAAAATCGGGCCTCAAATTCAAGTCTGAATTCAAACAAAAGGGAAGACCCTCTTAATTTGAACCCGCCACCTAATTTGAAACCCAAATTTATATTTGTGAATTAATTCCCGATATCCTAATGTAGTTTTAAAAGACTTCTAGACTTAACAATTTGGACCTTGAACATTGGGCCCAGTCCTGTGACATGGAGTTGTCCAGTAATTGGGCTTTCAGCGGCAGCCCAATGATGGCAATATGTTTCGAAGCAAAGGCCAGGTTGTCTATTGGGTAAGAGGGCTAAACATTGGGCCTAACACATGGCCCAGCAAGGAGGAACTGTTTGCCAATTAAACACACTCAATCCAAATTCGATAATTGTTTGGGTTTGATTCACATGCTCTTAACTTTATAGAGTTGAAATGAAAATTTGATGCTGGAAATTTGAACATGCTGAACGTGCTGAAGCTTAAATGTTGAAATCGTAACTAAGATAATGCTGATCATGCTAAAAAACACACTGAAGCCAATACTATTGAACAAGCACCTGGAGTTCGAACTATAACTATTCAGGTTCGAGCCCAGTCATATTTATATACTTCTATATATCCAGGCTTATTTAATGGCAAGCAGTAGATGAGATTCATTACGAAAAACAATAGGAATATGGTAAACTAACTAGACATGCTGTCTAACTCTAAATCATCGTTTCTAATGCTCAATTACTGACCATAAACGAAGACCTGACATCAATTTCTATATTTACACTACTGCTCAATAATGAAAGTTGATACAAACAACAATCCAAATTATGCACAAACAGTCCCATAATAACAGTGGCCCGTTGTGTCATGTAAATACAAGCTAAATAATTGTAATTTAATTAACGCCTATTGATCTACTAGCATATCACAACCCAGGCAATCATGGTTCAAGAGCAAATAGTTGAGCATTTTATTCCACTTTCAAGCTCTGAATTACAGCAAGGAGATTCAAGTATGTACCTGGAATTTAGAGTGAAATAAGAAGGAAATAAGGTCAGCAACAGCTCAGCAAATCACAACAGGAAGATCAGCACTAACACGGCTCACACAAGGCCAATTTCAACCCAATTCAAGCCACAATACCCAGGAAGGAATGATAGAAGAGCAACAACAATAAAATGACCAAAATCACACTGATCTTTAACCAAATTTAGTTGAAATTGAAACAGGAATACTCGGGTCATTTCAGCCATCAAATATTGAGTTAGAAGATGTAAATCAACAACTAAAACTCGAAATTAACCCAAGGCTTTCAATGGAACAATATTTTTGAGGATTTTGGAAGTTTTCTGTTATTATTTTTTTGGTTTTTTCTGCAGAATTTAAGATCTAAAATGAAGGTTTAGACTATAAGAATTCAGGTTTGAACTCCCTTTTTTATTTTTGGAATTCAGATTTGAGTTTTGGCTTTTAAGAAGTGGATTTTGGGAAAATTATAAGCTGGGAGGTTTCGAAATTTTTAGAGGTCTAAACTTGTTAGTGAAGGCATTAGGGGTGCCTTTTATAGGCAAAGAATGGGGCAGAAGATTCTGGAAGTTTTTACCTATTTTCCCTCCCTTTTAATTTCAGAATTTGACTATTAGACCCTAATTTTGTGACTTGTTACCCAAGCTACTGCATTAAAATGCAGAAAACTTACACTAAGGCCCCTTTCTAGGGCCCTAGAGTATTTTTTAGCTATGAAAAACCTAAACTACCCTTGCTTGAGTCCTGAAATTACTATGTCTTAACAAACCGGGCCATTTTCAATGCCCAAAATACCTTGAAGACCCCCTGAAATTACTAACCAAACCCAGACCCCTTGCCCTAGTTAAAATTTGGCCATGGTTACTCATAATGAGTCTAAATCAGCTATATCCAAACCCTAAACCTAATTGGATTGGAAAAAATGAATACTGAATTGAAGAACAATCAAAGAATTAAGCTAATTGATTAAACATTGCTCAAAACAGACTTGAACCTAAAAATTAAAAGGAAACAAAAATCAAATTGCAAAGTTAATACTCCTACATACTACCCTACTTATCAGAATTGCCAAACACCTATCTACAATTCGAATCCAAATTACTGTCATTCAGAAACAATTTTAATAATTAAAGTTAAATTGAAACAGGATTAACTATACTAACATCAACCAAAAACATAATCAAAAATCAAAATTAACTAACATCAAACAATTACTGAAATTCATGTTAAAGCGAAGCAAACAAGAACACTAAAAAAAAAAGAAAGTTGAAAACTCACTAATTTCATCTTGATAAGAAAGCCTTTCGAAACTGAGTTCCACTTAATATTATATGTCTATTTCGTCAAAATAGACCTATAATATTAACTAGAACTCATTCGACCTTAAGAATCCCCAACCAAGCTCGAACCGCATGAACCCTAGATCCGCAATTTGGCGAGTTCTGGCGGGATTTGAGGGATTTTGGTTATGGATTAGGGATGAGGGAGGCCAGGGGAGTGTGGGGTGTGAATTTGGGCCGGTTTGGACAAGGTTGTGTTTTGGCCTGAAATTTTGATCTAATATTCGAGAAGATTGGTAGGGATTCGAAGAAAATTATTTTGGGGGTTGGAAAGAGGAGTGGAAGACGAGTTTATGGTGTATTTTTTGTGTCGATTGGGGCTTCGCCGCTGGCGACGACGATTTCCGGCCGGCGGCGGACGGCGGAGGGGCGGTGGCGTTACGCCGGCGTGCATTAGGGATTCTGAGAGATGATATAGGGGTAGGGGGGGCTATCCGACATTAATATATTAAATTTGACCCAGTTCCCAGCCGTTGGATCAAGGATCCTCGACGGCTGGGATTGCTTGACGACAAAACGTCGTCGTTTCGCTTAAGGGGGGGCAGGCCGGGTTAAGGCGGGGTTTGGGCCTGGTCTGGGCAACAGTTGGACAGGTTCAAGGGTGTTCATTGTTTGGGCCTGGGTGATTTGGCCCAATTCTTGGCAGCCATTTCTTTGCTTTTCTTGTATTTTATTTACTTGCTTTTGGATTTTATTTTTGTATTTTTGTACTTATTTATTTTTTCTGATTTTATAAAATGCCAAAACAAAACCTAATTAAACTATTTAACTTCTAAAAATTATTTAAAACTCTACAGTTAACAATTAACAATTAAAAGTGCAACGAAACTATTTTTTTTTTTGCAATTTTCTTTAAATTTGTTCTAAAACTAATTAATACCTAATTAATACAAAAATTATGAAATTAAGTCCCTAAATGCAAATGCATATTTTTTGTATTTTCATATGAATAAAAATGCAACCAATTAACACAAAAAATTTAACAAAAATTCACAAAAATTGTAAAATAATTAAGAAATCAATTATTTGAAACTTTTAGAATAATCTGCTTAGGGCAAAAATCACGTGCTCACAAGACCAATACACGACGCATCACAGTACACAGTATAAGAACCCAAACCCGAAGGCAACACCAACACTGGGGCTACAGTCAAAACTATCTTGAGCTTTTGAAAGCTCTCCTCACACTCCTCAGTCCACTTGAACGGAGCACCCTTCTTGGTGAATCTGGTCATAGGTGCAGCAATAGATGAGAAACCCTCTACGAATCCACGGTAATACCCTGCAAAACCAAGAAACTCTGGATCTCCGTAGCTGAAGACGGTATGGGCCAACTCTGAATTGCTTCAATCTTCTTCTGGTCCACCTTCATTCCCTCGCTCGACACTACATGTCCAAAAAATGCCACTGAATCAAGCCAGAACTCACACTTTGAAAATTTTGCACATAACTTCTTTTCTCTCAAAGTTTGAAGCACGGTCCTCAAATGCTACTCATGATCCTCCCGGCTCCAGGAGTACACCAGAATGTCTTCAATTTACATAATGACTAATAAGTCAAGATAAGGCCGGAATACAGTGTTCATCAAGTGCATGAATGCTGATGGGGCATTGGTCAGCCCAAATGACATCACAAGGAACTCCTAATGATCATACCGAGTCGTTAAGGCAGTCTTCGGGATATCTAGCTCTCGAATCTTCAACTGATGATAGCCTAAATGCAAGTCAATCTTGGAAAACACATGGCATCCTGCAGCTGATCAAATAGGTCATCAATACGTTGCAATGGATACCTATACTTCACTGTAACCTTGTTCAATTGGTGATAATCAATACACATACGCATAGAATCATCCTTCTTCTTTACAAACAAGACCGGACCACCCTAAGGTGATACACTAGGCCGAATGAAACCCTTCTCAAGCAACTCCTGCAACTGCTCATTTAACTCATTCAACTCTGGTGGGACCATACGATAGGGTGGAATAGAAACAGGCTAAGTGCCCGGTAATAAATCAATACCAAAATTGATATCCCTGTCGGGCGGCATGCCCGAAAGATCCGCCGGGATACATCCGGAATATCCCTCACTACCAAAACTAACCCAACGGTAGGAGTATCAACACTGACATCTCTCATATATGCTAGATACGTGACACATCTCTTCTCAACCATTTGCTGAGCCTTTAGAAATGAGATAACCCTGCTAGGAACATAATCTAAAGTACCTCTCCACTATAACCGCGCAAACCTGGAATAGCCAACGTCACCGTCTTGGCGTGACACTCATCCATGCCCAAAATAACATCAAAATCTACCATACTGAGCAACAATAGATCGGTCTGGTCTCAATACCACTAAGAACAACTAAACACGAGCGATACACACGGTCAACAATAAGAGAATCTCCCACAAATGTGGACACATAGACAGGAGAACTCAAGGAATCACGGGATACACCCAAATATGGAGCAAATTAAGATGACACATAGCATTAAGTGGATCCTGAATCAAATAAGAGCGATGCATCTCTATGACAAACCGGAACAATATTTATGATAACTGAGTCAGATGTAACTACCTCCGTCCTAGCAGGAAGAGCATGATATCTGGCCTGGCCTCTCCCTCTAGGGCGACCTTTACCTACCCGACCTCCGCCTCTAGCTAGCTGTGCAGGTGGAGTGGCAACTGGTGTGGCAACCATGGTCTGAGGACCCGGTGGAATACGCGGAGCCTGAGTAGTCTGTGGAGGTGCACCCTTCCTAAGTCTGGGGCAATCCCTCACCATATGACGAGTGTCACCACACTCAAAACAAGCTCCCGGAGGACATGGATGTTGTGACTGGCTCGGGCCTGATCGGCTGGATTGACCACTGAAAGCACCCCGTGCAGGAGGTGCACTAGACAATAGCGGTGCATAAAGGGGAACCTAGGGTCTAGGAGTGGCCGGAATATCGCTGGAAGCTAGAAGTGCTGAATGAACAGGGCGACTCACATAGCCCTATAATGACGGGCTGCAATTGGGGCACGGGCACACTGTATGTGAAAGAATCTCGAAGCCTCTTGGTCTCCCTCTCCTCTCTCCCCGGCCCACATACCCTCTAATCTCCTAGCGATCTCCACTACCTACTGGTATGCGATGCATCTCTAGCTCCTGGGCCATGCTAAATCTAATACCGGGGTTGAGCCCCTCAATAAATCGATGGACTTGCTCTCTAACAGTAGCAACCAAGGCTGGTGCATGCCTGGACAAATCACCGAAATGGACTGCATACTACGATACGGCTATAGAACCCTGGCGCAACTGGTCAAACTCTGTGCGCCATGCATCTCTGAGACTCTAGGGATCAAACTCCCTCAAGAACACATTTGAGAACTGAGCCCAAGTGAGTGAAGCTGCCTTGAACGGACTACCCAACTCATACGCTCGCCACCACTGATAAATCGCTCCCTTACGTTGGAACGTAGTGAAAGCAACTCCACTAGATTCCACAATACCCATAGTACGAAGGATATGGTGGCACTCCTCAAGAAAACCCCAGGCATCCTCTGACGCCAAACCACTGAAAGCATGAGGGTGGTTCTTCTTGTACCTCTCGAGTTTGAGCTGCTCCCTCTCAGAAGTTGCTGCTCTAACCTCGGGCTGAACTGGGGCGAGTGGTTGTACTGGTATGACCTCTGGGACCTTGTCAACCTGGACCCGCTGCTCTGGGGTATGGGTGGCGAGATTTAAGCTCCTCCCCTGGCCTCAGATGTGGCAGGAGCTAGTGGGATCAACCCTGCTTGAGCCAGAGTGCCAAACATGCTCAGAAACTGGAAGAGGGTCTCCTGGAGTGATGGGGCAGTAACAGGCGTCTCAGGTGCCTGCTCTCCAACTGGAAATACTCGTGCAGGTGCTCTAGCTGCACCATGTGGACATCCTTGGCCTCTTCCCCGGCCCCGAACTCTCGCGGCTCTAGCAGGGGGCGCGGGTGCCTGGTCAACTGATCCAGCTGTACGTGTCCTCACCATCTGTGAGAGAATTGAAAGAGAGAAATTTAGAATCGTGAAGTCAAGCAATTCGCACGATAAGGAATCAAAGAAGTGAAGTTTTTCCTAACAATCCATAGCCTCTCGAAGATAAGTACATACGTCTCTTAACGATCTGCGAGACTCTACTAAACCTTCTTGTGACTCGTAATACCTACGAACCTAGGGCTCTTATACCAATTTGTCACGATCCCAATTTCCCCCGTAGGATGTCGTGACGGTACCTGGTCTCTAAGACTAGGTAAGCCTCACAACATGCAAAAACTTAAAATAATAATAAATATAAGTCTCAAACTCAACAGCTGTATAAAACAACGTTTCAACTCAGCATATACAATCCCGAGACCCGGCGTAATACAAGTCACAAGCTCTAAGAATGAATGCTGGATAATACTATACATCATGTCTATATATATAGAGGATAATAAAATAAGAGATCTAGAGAGAGGGGGACTCCGAGGCCTGCGGACACCGGCAGGTATATCATGAAGTCTCCGTAGTAGAATCCCGACTAATGCCTGGACTGGTAAGAAGTACCTGGATCTGCACAAAAAGATGTGCAGAAGAGTAGCATGAGTACACCACAACGGTACCAGTAAGTGCCAAGCCTAACATCGGTAGAGTAGTGACGAGGTCAGGTCAGGGCCCTACTAGAAATAATAAAAAGACTGAACAAATGTAGGAAGTGTAATAAAGACAGTGATGAAATTGAACAATGAATAGTATAACAAGATTAGCTAAAAAGAACTAAGCAAATAGTAAAACACGAAGAAAGACAATTAATAGTATGCTACAGAAAAACAACGATCAAAGACAAGTACAAAGAATGGGAAATGTCAACAAGAGTCACTACCGAGGTACCGCCTCGTAGTCTCAAATCACAAAATAAACCCCAATATTTCCTTATATCACCACGGGAGCCTTCACATTTAGTTTTAAAAATCATTTTTCCCGAAATAGCATCTCGCGTTCTAGCCCACCTTATCACACCGCATGGCTTCTAGTAGTTTCCCTACTAGCCATGCGTATCAAGCCCACCTTATCTCACCGCATGTGTTTCAACACCTAAACCTTATACCACTACATGCGTATCAATATCACAACGTATCACAAATCGCACCTCAAGTGCCCAATATCATAATTTGTCAGAGAAACCAAACAATAACAGAATTTCACAATAAGAAACTCACGACTCAACCACAATGTACACAAAGTCCTTACAATAATAACCGGAAGAATAACTCAAAAGAATGATATTTCGCAACTTAACACTTTGCCTAAATAGGAATCATGGCCTTTGCAACTCAATACCAATTTCAACAACATGATATTCCAAGGAATAGCAATTTCAAGTAAGAACTCAACAGTTAAATAGTGAATAAGGAAAAAGGAATCATGGAAAAAGGAAATAAGAATTTCAACTAAACAAGTAGAGCAATTAGCAAGTAAGAGATATGACAAGTAGATATGTAAAATTAGACTAAATATGATGACTATAACATGTTAAAGTAACTCAATTAAGTCATGAAGGTAATCTACATAGCTAAAAACCGAAAATTTCAACATTTAGCCTGTGTTCACACTCGTCACCTTGCGTACACGGCTTTCACATATCACAATTATCACAACAATACCAAATCCTAAGGGGTAATTTCCCCACACAAGGTTAGACAAGTCACTTACCTCAAACCACGCTAACTCAATCAACTAGAAGGTCTTTCCCTCAATTTTCCAACTTCTAACGGCTCGAATCTAGCCAAAATAATTTCATACTATAAATATAACTATAGGAAACTAATTCAAACAATGAAATTACGATCTTTGCAAAGAATTGATAAATCGACCAAAAAAGTCAACCTGGGCCCCGTCTCGACCCGACCAAAATTATAAAATCCAAACGCCCATTCAATTTCCAACCATACAAGAATTATCCAAATCCGAGCTCAATTCGTCTTCCAAACTCAAGAGTTTAATCTAAGAGGTTTCTACTATTCTTTCCCAATTTCCAACTCCAAAACACTAATTAAATGATGAAATTGACAATAGATTCATGTAAATTAACCAAAAACGAGTTAGGATTCCTTACCCCAAAGATCTATCTGAGAATCCTTCGAAATTTTGCCTCAAACTGAGCTCTCTAAGTCCAAAATGAATTATGAATCAAAACCCTAGAATTTCATATTTCTGCTCAGCGATCCTCGCATCTGCAGTCCGCACCTGCGGAATTCCCATCGCAGGTGCGACCGTGACTTAACTCATCACCCGCTGCTTCTGCGGAAAATCTCCCGTGCCTGCAAGATGGATGTCGCACCTGCGACCACCACCCCTCCTACACTCCTCTCCATCGCATAACTGAAGTCGTTTATGCGGAACTTTTCTCGCTTCTGCGACCCTATATGGGTAAGGTTAGCTCCACATCTGCGATCCCCAGCTTGATTTTGCGAGTCCGCACCTGCGGCTAGGCCCTCCACAGGTGCGATGGCACTAGAAGCTAGAAGTATTAAGCAATTCTACAAGTCCAAATTTCGATCGAATTCAATCCGAATCACACCCGGGGCCCCGTGGACCCCGTCTGAATATACCAACTAGTTCGAAAACACATAACGGACCTACACGAGGCTAATAATCACATCAAATAACACAAATACTACGAATCGCAACCCAAATTCAAGCCTATGAACTATGAACTTCTAAATTTCGAAACCGATGCCGATTCATACCAAATCAACTTCGATTAACTTCAAATTTTGCAGACAAGTCATAAATCACATTACGGACCTATTCCAACTTTTGGAATTGGAATCCGACCCCGATATCAATAAGTCAATTCCCCGTCAAACTTTCTAAAATCTTTCATTTTCCAACTTTCACCAAGTCACGGAAACAACTTATAGACCTCCAAATCAACATTCGGATACGCCCCTAAGACCAAAATCACCATACTAAGCTATTGGAGCCGTCAGAATTCCGGAGTCGTCTCACACAAGTCAAGCTACAGTCAACTTTTATAACGTAACCCTCCAACTTAAGGACTATGTGTCCCATTTCACTCCGAAACTCACCCCGAAACCAAAACCAAACAGCTCACAAGTTACATAACCATAATATAACACAAAGGAGGCAATAAATAAGGAATCGGGGCTAATATACTCAAAACGACCGGCCGGGTCGTTACATAACATTATTAATGGATTTACATCTTTTGCTCTGAATGCTCAATACCTTATGATAATACTTAATAGTACTATTAACTAGTAAGGTATTTTAAAAATAAAAGAAAAAATCTCAGTCTAACTCTGCTGAGGTTCCCGAAAGCTCTGCTCAATGAGCTTCAAAAATTCACAAAATTCAATTCTTCCATTTTTGTTTTCATCAAAGGCCATAATCATCTTTTTGCAATCCTCCACTGAAAATTCAGAGAAACCCATTCTCCCAATAATTTTCATCAACTCACTTGCATCAATATATCCATCTCCATTTTCATCAAACATATCAAAAGCTTGTTTAATTTCTTCAAAACTAGGCTCTACTTCCTCAAACAAACTCAAAACCTCGGCCAACTCTGGCTTAATATCCTCAATTTTATCCCCATTTTGGTTGCAGATATTGATTAGCCTATCCATAATTACAACCTCAACATCTTCCTCTTGTAAATCCTCATTATCCAGATTTTCATGACCACAGTTTGAATTTTTCAAGCTGTTTGATGAATTTTTAGCGTCAGCATTACAATTATCATGATACTTACCTCGAGTCCAGGATTTTTGGACAGTGACGAAGAAGGCAAGAATGGCTCGGAATAAAAAAGAAAAACAAGAATAGAAATCTTGAAATGTATTTCGGATGCTGAGAATGGTACACCTTAAAATAATACAAAAAAATTGATTGAGATCATCAACTATCTTTTTTCCCAATAATGAAGGGCTTGTTGCTGAGATTGAAAAGATCGTCTCCATTGCAAGCTTCTTTGGATTAATTTTCTTCTTTAGAGCTATTAATTCTCTTGTTGGAATTAATATTAACTTAATAGGATGGTTGTAGAAATGAATTCTCTCTATATATAAAGAGAGTTTAAACAAGTCTAGTCTTTGTGTAAATTTTGGAGGAAAGAATGCTGAAAAGGAAATCAAGTTTCCTTCCATACCATACATAAAAAAGGTCATGCATTATTGGTTCCTTCTTTATTGGAGTTATTGCCTAAGTCGGCAATGGTGATTTCCTGGTAATTCACTTTTGTATTAATAGTATCCAATAATGCGTGTTGCAGCAGCAATATACGACACCTTTAAGAATTAAAAAGAGTGTTTACACACATATTAAAAGTGTAGAAATGGTCGACAAAATTGAATTACTTTTTCTTTCAGGAAAAATAAATAAATAAATATATAACACTGACGGGTCCGGAAAATATGAGAGTAAGCTAATAACTATTCTTGACTTAAAATAATGATATGAATACTTAATGAATAAGGGTCAAATCAGTTGGCTAAACTACCTGACGGGCCAAAAAACATTAGTTAATCAAGGAGAAAAATATTCCCCGATTCTTGTATACCAACCAAAATCCTATTTGTGTTCAGATTTTATGAAATTTCGCAGAAAATTAATGGAAGCAAAATTATGATATCTCGTGCAAAGCGTGAGCGCGCTGGCCAGTGGCCACATATATACTGACGTACACACATGCATGTTTCTTCATTTTTGTGAAGAATAAAATAACTATACCACGTTAATTTGCTCAACTGAGAAAAGAAAAAGTGATACTAGTATTGAGTATAGACTCTCCAACATATAGGAGGATTTCGAACGAGTAGCGATGAGCAGTGGCGAAGTCAGAAAATTCAATTTTGAACACCCTTTGCCACTGAGCTTGTTAAGATTAGAACTTGAACTTGCATTGTAATTATTTAACTAATAGCCACATCGCTAGGATTGGCCATGGCTACTTCTGCAAATAGTTAGTTAGGTTATTAGTGTTAGAATTGAATATGGCTATTTCTGCAAGTAGTTAGTTATATTGTTAGTTGGTGTCAGAAAGTGGTAGAGTACAACTGTAGGAACTTGTATATATGCGTACTAATTTTTCCTTTCTCCAAAAAAGGAGAATGTTTTCTCTCATTCTAAAGTTCTCGAACCTTCTTCTTCTTCTTTCCCTCCGACCTTCATGGCATGCAGCCATGGCGGTTAAGCTCTAGCTCAAATATTTTCTTCGATAATGTTCAATTTTGACATGGTATCAGAGATTAGGCTTTATCTACTGAGGTAATTCACGATCTCTTGTCTCGTCTTCTCTTCAATTCACAATTGAAGTTCTAGGTCTTCTTCGAAATCGTTAATCAATTTTTCCTTTGTGAAATCCTGTTCGAAATTGCATTTTCGCTGTGATCTCGTCTGATTGCAACAAGTCATAGCAACTTTAAGTGTTTTCGAAGTGTTCTATGTTGGATTTCCATTTCCTGTCTTCGATTCACGGTTTAATCAATTGAGATCTGTAGTTTAAGCAATGGCTGAAGGTACTGTAAACAAAGACACTTTAGATGCTTCAAGTCCCCTGTACATGCATCCGTCGGAGAGTGCAGGTTCTATGTTAGTACATGTAGCTTTTGATGGCACGGGATATAGATCCTAGAGGAGAGGTGTACTTAGAGCCCTCTCAGTGAAGAATAAGGTTGGCTTCATAACAGGGAAGTGTCAAAAAATAGTAATTGGACATGCAAGCTTTGATCAGTGGGAACGATGTGATGATATGGTGACTTCGTGGATTCTGAATTCACTTTCAAAAGACCTAGCGGACAGTATACAATATGTGAGTGATGCAAAGGAGTTATGGCAGGAATTAGAAGATAGGTATGATCAAAACAATGGTGCAAAACTCTATCAACTCCAGAAAGAAATCAATGATCTGAGTCAAGGAACTCTGGATATAATAGACTATTACATAAAGATGAAAAAGCTGTGGGAAGAGTTAAACACATTGAATGCACATGCACAGTGCAACTGCCAACGCATCTGCGGAGCTAAGGCTAATATGCACAAGGCTGAGCAAGACATAAGATTGATAAATTTTTTGATGGGGTTAAATGAGGTGTATATTGTCGTGAGAAGGAGTATACTGATGATGATCTCCCTCCAAGCATTGCACATGCCTTTTTCTATTCTCATACAAGAAGAGAAGAAAGAGAGGTTAAACCACACAATCAACAGTTGGTAATTGAATCTGCATCGCTGAATGCTAATGGCCCAGGAAACAACAATTTTAGAATAAACTACAATCAACACATGAGCACTTCTGGTGAACTCAGTAAGCAGTCTTATGAAAGCTTCAAAGAAAATGCTGACTCCTGGATTCTTGACTCAGGAGCCACTAACCATATGACTTATGTTGATACCCAATTTTTTCCTATAATATTTTTCAAAAAAAAGTGCATATATACCTTCAAAACTATGCATTAGCATCAATGGACATTTTTTTCATAATTTCTATATTTTTAAATTAATTTATTCTAGTGTTTTATTTATGTAACTAATTACAAATTGCATCACAAATGCTTTTATAGCATTTCATGACTTAATATTGCTATCTATAGTTATATTAAATTTAAATTATTTTACAAATGGCCAGATTTACACCTTTTGGTTACAATTGCACTAATTTTGCAATTATAGCCCATGCATACATCACTGCATTATTTTATCAAAAATTGGTCCATTATATTTTTAAAATGTTGAACAATTATTTTAAAGCACTTCTGTGCATGAAAATTATTTTTTTTCTTATTGATAATTATTTTATGAAATATTTTTTTATCAGCCCAAATCCCTTAATCCCTTAATTTTCGGACCTAACGTTTTAATACCAGCCCAAATCCCTTAATAATACTAGCCCAATTCACCCTAAGCCCAATCTGCACCTACCCGACCCAAACCCCCACCAAATCGTGGCCGTTGATCCTTTAGATCAACGGTCCATATTAAAACTTACCTAATTAACCCTAATGACCCCCCCCCCCCTTACACCTGTTGATACCCAATTTTTTCCTATGTATTTTTACATGCAAATACTTTCAAAATACCATATAAGTATGCCCAAGTGTTTTAGTATTTTCCTAATTTTTAAAGGATATTTAATCAATTTATTGCCTATTTTTAGCAGTACAAAACCAATAACTATTCCCAAATTTATCTTTTTTGGTGACTAGCTTATTTTATTCTCACATTTATACCAAAATATAACTAGGGTAATTTTTATTCATTTTTACAAATTTATTTGGTATTTTAAAGCTAAATTATAATTGCAATTTTAACCTATTTTAAGGATTAATAGCATTTTACAATTATAAAATTGATTCCAGTATTTTTAAATTAATATTTAAATATTATTAGTTGACTCAGTACCTTTAATTATTTTTCAAAATTATTTTTACTATTTTTATAAAGTAGAAAAGGAAAAACTGGCTATTTAAAACCTGACCAATTTTTATTTCAATTATAGCCAAAATTGGTTCCCCTAATTGACCCAATTTCTAACCCAATTTCGGACCAGCCCAATCCCATTTAACCCAACCCTTAACCCGTTTTAAATTACCCGACCCAAGCCCTTTTGATCTGGGCTGTTGATCTCTGAGATCAACGGCTCCTATCCACCCTTCTATAATTAAACCTAAACGACTACCCTAATCCCCTCATTCTCTTCTCTCAGCCGCCTCCAATCACTCTCCTCTCTCAAACTCTCTCGAAGGTTCCTGAAACCCTAATCATCTTCTACCATTTTCAACCTCAAACTCACCGGAATCCATGGACTCTCCGGCCATGGATGGCCTGAACCCATCTCTCTCTGCTTTTAAACGCTTGGTGTTCGAAGTTTCGAGGTCTGACCTCGATGGTGTCCGTTCAGATCTTCTCCGATTCAAGGTTCTATAGCCTCTCCGGCCTTGCTCCGGCGTATCCAAGCATTATGAGCCTATCTCTGACTTATCCGACTCAGATCGGACCTGTTCCAAGCCTTTCTCATTCTAGGGTTCCTCCGAAACCCTAGCTGTTCGAGGTTTTCTCTGATTTGTTTTCTTAAATTTGTTCTATATCTGTGCTCTACTTGAGTTCTTAAACGTTTTCCCCAATTTTTCTTTCAAAAAATTACTTCTCTTCGATTTAGGGTTTCTGAAAAGTTCAAAATATTTCTCCGACTTTTCTTTTCCTTTTCTTTGTGTGTATTTGTCATGCATGTGCTTCTACTGCTTCTTATGTATTCTAATGTACATGTTCTTCTGTGCCTTGTTTTTCTACTGTGTTTCTACACCCTGCTCGTATGTTCACCCTACTGTGTTTTTCCTATATGTCTTGTTGATATACTTTTCTGGTATTTTGTGTTCTCCTACTGTATGTATCTCCTACTGAGTTCTTAAGTTCTTTGATTGCCTTTTACTGGACCTTGTTTGAGTTCTCTTTAAACGTGTTTCTTCTACTGTTTTCTTAAGTGTTATACTATCTCTTTTCTCTTCTGAACTTGTTTAAGTCCCGGGTTTTCTTAAACATATTCCTTCTACTCTCACTATGCTTCAAATCAGTTTCTTCACTCTGTTTGCTTCGAACTTGCTATTGTATCTGTTTGTTTCTCATGAGCCTCTAAAAGAGATCTCTGAGCCTGTTTCAATTACTTACCTCCTCGTCTCTATATCTGATTCGAAGTGGAAACCCTAGAATTTGGGGGTTTTTGACAAGGTTTGGTCAGGTGTTTGAACTGGGCTTCTATTTTGGAACCCGTGACTCTTTTAGACTCATTCCGAGTCAATGAGCCAATTTTGAACTTCTTTGTTTACGACTCTGAACCTTTTCTATGCTGGACTCTCCTACTGATTAGCATGATAGTTCTTCGTGCTTAAGCATGGCTGTATGTTTTTATATGTGTGATGAATTCTTTCTTCCGAAAAGGTTTTCCAACCTATGATTGATTCAGAATCTTTTTTTAGGGTTTGATTGATTGTTACTGATTTTCCTTAAGTAAAACCTTTCTTCACCTTTTCTGACTGGATTCATCCATACCAAATTCAGACCTTGTGATTTACTGGCTGTTAATTGATTTCCTTTCCTTATTTGGACAAACCGTGTGCTACCAGACTTTTTCCTTAAATAAATCTCTGTGTATTTACCCTTCTTGTACTGCTTTGAAAAAGGTTTTGATCAATCTCTTTCCTTAATTATTTTTACCCGTTTGAAATCAGAATCCCATAATTAAAGGGAAACTTTTGTAATTGATTTTCAAATTATTCTCCTACCTTATTCTGTTTTCCTTCTACACTATAAAAAGGGCACGACTCCTTTCTCACCAACACACCTTGAATTCGACAGTTTTCAGACACTTTCAATCACACACTCTCAATTCAATACTTCTACACTACTCAAGTATCATAGTCCTCTAATCATAGCATTCTGACTATTTGCTTGCACTTTGGCATTACAAGACTACTGCTTGTTTCTCTTGTTTCCCTGAAACTGGTATTTTCTAGTTTGGTTTTCAGCCTCATCCCAATGTGTTTATTTTATAGCTTGTACACCCCTATCTGCTTCACTGCCTATGTTTACTGTTAATCAGCGTGTCAATTTCTTTGCATATGTTCTTACTGTGAATCCCTGCACCCCTGTCCCCTTCTATGTGTTTGATTTGAAGTTCAGAACATGGCAACATCCAAATTGTTGCTCATGTCTAGACTTGATCGCTTAGGGGATCCTAACTCCCCAAATAATGTGGCTAATAGGCTGGTTGGGGTGTGCCGGCACTTCCAATTGCTATGTATGACCACCAGCCTATCTTTGCTTTTCCCCAGAATCCCTTTCTCTGCACTTACACTCATTCCTACTTTCTAAGTTCTGCCCCCCTCCTGTGAGCCTTGCCATGGGACCTTGAGTTCCCTCTGAACTTGGACATTTGAGGGCTAGTTCTTCCACACTGCACTATGACTCAATCTTGCAATGTATTTGGGTGTGAGCACTGCCCGGAGTCCATGAGGCTCTTAGGGAACTCTGACACACCCCAAATGAGAAAGGCTTTGGATTTTGATCTTGGGAGTTGGTTTACTTCATGCTTCAGGCAGGAAACCTGAATCAGGCTCTCCTTGGTTGTAAAATTTTAGTTGCTCTGATGTAATTTTACCTTTTATTATTTATTCTGGGCTGTAATAACTTGTAATAACTATTGGGGTTGTTAGTGAAAAGGGGAGGGTCAATCATGCATGCAAAAAGGGTAGATATCATGTTCATAGGGAATTATTATGCTCCTGCACTCATATCCTGCTTTCAACTTTCATTTCTGTATTTCATATAGATACCATGTCTATAGGTTATGCATTTCATATAGAAACCATGTTTATAGGATTCTGTATTTCATATAGATACTATGTCTATAGGCTATGCATTTCATATAGAAATCATGTTTATAGGATTCTGCATTATATATATTCTCTGTCTATAGGTTTCTGCACTTCTACATCATGAAGAGAACATGTCTATAAGTCATCTCCAAATGCTGCATATCATATAGCTAACATGCCTATAGGACTTCCTGAATTTTGCATCATCATCTGTCACTAGGCAAACCTGTTTATAGGTTTAAGATAACTAACAACATTTAGATACCATGTCCATAGGACTTCTGCACTCTTGTTTCGATTGTAAAAAATGTTTTAAAATGAATAGCACCTAGAAAGCATGCCTATAGGAGTTATCAACTAAATCTGAATCGACCATTCGCTTATAAGTCTAAATCAGTAGTAGCAAATGCTTAACATCTGCAGAATTTATGTTTTTAACAAGTCCTCTTCTTAAAATCAGTATACTTCTTTTCTGAAACTGATAGATATCATGCCTATAGGTTTTCGTCTAACACTTAGGCAAGCCATAGGATAACTTATAAATTGAATCAGATTTTTATTAACTACAACCAGCAGGCAGGCCTGATTTGGGCTTCTTATCTGAAATATGTAATAGATCAGTCCGCCACAACTCTTAAGTTTAATCAGACCCTAATCAGTACGTGTAAAGACATGCTAAACTATATGCTTCTCTTTGTTTTTAAGGAGGTTTGTTTGAGCCCTTTCTATCTGTTATGTGCTTCTCCCCCATATTTGTTATGTATGTGTTTTGATTGTCGCCTTAGAATTTTGTCCTTTGAAACTATAAAACCTCACATCCCTTCCCTTTAGGATTAGTAGTCCCAAATACCTCCGGAGCTGATAGGATTGGGGCGGGTAGTAGCATGCAATAAGAAAACGAGACCATTCCGCGTTCAATACCTTAACTGGGTAGGAAAGGGTAGATATGGATATGATGACCACGCGATAACACCACGTGTATAAACGGTTACCGGGTGTTGTGTGGGGTGATCCATATTATTTATAAACCTAGGACCCCCCTCCCTTTACTTGTTTATTTTTAAAAAACTGCTTTTTTTTTCAAACTTCAGCTTCTTTAACCTTTCTTTTACTTCAATTATTTGCAGTAATTATGTGAAAACCCCCTTTCCTTTACTTGTTTATTTTCAGAATTTCAAAAAAAAACTGCTTTCTTCCCAAACTTCGACTTCTTTAACTTCTTTCAATTGCTTGCAGCCATTATGTGAAAACCTCCTCGTATTTGTAATTCTTGCTTGGCTACTTGTTGTTTGCACTTAAAGTCACAATTATAGCATGGCCGGGAACCACACTAGTGGATCNCCCCTCCCCCCTACCCCCCCCCCCCCCCCCCCCGNAATTGGAAACTAGGGCAGAATTTTTAGGACGACCCTCAAAATTCCGAAGTAATTCCAGCCGATCATCGCAAACAACCGTCAGAAGCAGCAGCCCACTAAACTGGGGCACAATTTTGAGGAGGACCCTCAAAATTTGCAATGCCCTGAACCATGTCACAGTCATCGGTTCATCTAAAGCTATCTCTTAAATATACATTTATGTCATATCTTTAACAAACTCATGCATATTATCGAAATCGCTTTCTTCAGCAATGCTACCCCTATGATACATACCGTGTCATCAGATCAAAGCCGAACAGAGCAAGCAAAGTCAGCAGGGACACGAACTAACCTTTCCCCTTTACAAACTCACGATTTTTCTTTGGATGCAGACACCAAAGTCGCAAAATCATATATTATACACTCATACTGTTCAGAAATACAACTCTCGGAATTATCACTCCTATTCATGGTCGCTATTCGCATACAATATCACCAGCAGCCGCAATATCATGATTAGCTACCAGTTATCAGCTAAGAATTTTTACACTATTCGCCTTTTATCCCTTTCGTAAGGCTACTATTCTGCCTTCCGAGGTTAAGCTCTACCTCCATCTGCATTTCCTGCATTGCATAAGGCTACTATTCTGCCTTCCGAGGTTAAGCTCTACCTCCATGTGCATTTCCTGCATTGCATAAGGCTACTATTCTGCCTTCCGAGGTTAAGCTCTACCTCCATCTGCATTTCCTGCATTGCATAAGGCTACTATTCTTCCTTCCGAGACTAAGCACTGTCTCCATCTGCATTTCTTGCATTGCATAAGGCTACCATTCTGCCTTCCGAGGTTAAGCTCTACCTCCATTTGCATGGCTGAAAGATCGCCGCCTTTATTTATGTCTTGCATCGGTTGAAATATCGCCACCTTCATCTACGTCTTGCATGGCTGAAATATCGCCACCTTCATCTACATCTTGCATGGCTGAAAGATCGCCACCTTTATTTATGTCTTGCATCGGCTGAAAGATCGCCACCTTTATTTATGTCTTGCATCGGCTAAAAGATCGCCACCTTTATTTTTATGTCTTGCATCGGCTGAAAGATCGCCACTTTATTTACGCTTCATGGGCTGAAAGATCGCCACCTATTGTATTTTATGGGCTGAAAGATCGCCAAATTGTCCAAGGGCATCATTGTTTGGAGGCACCATCTTCATAGTCCGAGTACGCCATGCCATGGCCTGAGGACCCCTTTTATCTCTTGCACATCATTATTCAAAGGCATCATCGCTCGGAGGCATCATTCTCATAGCCCGAGAGCATCATTTCATGGCCTGCGAATCCTCTACTATACGCTTCATGGCCCAGGATGTCATGGCCTGAGGACGTCATCTTAACCGTCCAAAGACAGCATTCATGGTCCGACGGGAACTTGCATCATGTTTAAATTTATGCACAATATATGCGCATATTGCCTATCTGCAGGTAAACCGGCGAGCAACGACCATCTTAGCAGGAGCAATCCCGCTCCGGTTCCCGCACCCCTATTAGACTCTTAACCACCCATCCCAACTTAAATGTCGCGTCCGTTTTTGAAAGATCTCCATCTGCATACTCCGCCGACGGATCCTGAACTACATATTGCCTAATTCCTGTAAGACTGGAGATATGTAGGCAGCTCAGGAACCAGAGCACGGTTAATCTCTTCAAACCACTTCACTCGGTCAAAATTGGCCATCATATCTTTACCCGACAACTCTTTCATCCTTCCCGGGTAAAGAGGGGCAGCTGTTGATACCCAATTTTTACCTATGTATTTTTTTTACATGAAAATACTTTCAAAATAACATATATAAGTATGCCCAAGTGTTTTAATATTTTTTCCTAATTTTTTAAAGTATTTTTAAATAAATTTATTGCCCACTTTACCAATACAAAAACCAATAATTATTTCCAAAATTATCATTTTGGTGAATAACTTATTTTATTCTCATATTTATACCAAAATATAGCTAGGGTAATTTTTTATACATTTTTACAAATTTATTTGGTGTTTTAAAAACTAAATTGCATATAATTGCGATTTTAGCCTATTTTAAGAATTAACAACATTTTTAATTATAAAATTTATTCCAGTATTTTTAATTTAATTATTATATATTATTAATTAATATAGTGCTTTCAATTTGTTTCAAGAAATAATTTTACTATTTTTATAAATTTAAAAGGGAAAAACTGGCTATTTAAAATCTGGCCTCATTTTTATTTCAATTATAGCCAAAATTGGTTCCTCTATTTAACCCAATTTCGAACCCAATTTCGGACCAGCCCAATTCCATTTAACCCAACCCTTAACCCATTTTAAATTACCCGACCCAACCCTTTTTTGATCTTGGCTGTTGATCTCTGAGATCAACGACCCCTATCCACCCTTCCATAATTAAACCCAAACGACTACCCTAATTCGTTCATTTCCCATCTCTCAGCCGCCTCCAAACACCCCCCCTCTCAAACTCTCTCAAAGGTTCTTGAAACCCTAGCCTCTCTCACCATCTTCAACCACAACCTCACCGGAATCCATGGACTCTCCGGCCATGGATGGCCTGAACCCATCTCTCTCTGCTTTTAAACGCTTGGTGTTCGAAGTTTCGAGGTCTAACCTCGATGGTGTCCGTTCAGATCTTCTCCTATTCAAGGTTCTATGGCCTCTCCGGCCTTGCTCCGGCGTATCCAAGCATTATGAGCCTATCTCTGACTTATCCGACTCAAATCAGACTTTTTCCAAGCCTTTCTCGTTTTAGGGTTCCTCTGAAACCCTAGCTACTCGAGGTGTTCTCTGATTTTTCTTATATTTGTTATATATCTGTGCATTACTGGAGTTTTAAATGTTTTCCCCAATTTTTCTTTCAAAATTATCCTTTAAAACCCCTTCTCTTCGATTTAGGGTTTTCTGAAAGGTTCAAAATATTTTTCCGACTTGTCTTTTCCTTTCTTTGTGTGTATTTGTCACGCATGTGCTTCTACTATTTTCTTATGCTTTCTTTCTACCCTACATGATTCTTCTGTGCTTTGTTTTTCTACTGTGTTCCTAGACTATGCTCGCATGTTTGTCTTGCTGTGGTTTCCTATACGTTCTTTGCTATATTTTTCCGGTATTTTGTGCTTTCCTACTGTATGTATTTCATACTGAGTTCTTAAGTTTTGTTTGCCTTCTACTGGACCTTGTTTGAGTTCCCTTTAAACGTGTTTCTTCTATTGTTTTCTTAAGTGTTATACTATCTCTTTTCTCTTCTGAACTTGTTTAAGTCCCAGGTTTTCTTAAACATGTTCCTTCTACTCTCACTATGCTTCAAATCAGTTTCTTCACTCTGTTTGCTTCGAACTTGCTATAGTATCTGTTTGTCTCTGAAAGAGATCTCTGAGCCTGTTTCAATTACTTGCCTCCTCGTCTCTGTATCTGATTCGAAGTGGAAACCCTAGAATTTGGGGGGTTTTTGACAAGGTTTGGTCAGGTGTTTGAACTGGGGTTCTATTTTGGAACCCTTGACTCTTTTAGACTCATTCTGAGTCTATGAGCTAATTTTGAACTTCTTTGTTTACGACTCTGAACTTTTTCTATGCTAGACTCTCCTACTGATTAGCATGATAGTTCTTCGTGCTTAAGCATGGCTGTATGTTTTTATATGTGTGATGAACTCTTTCTTCCGAAAAGGTTTTCCAACTTATGATTGATTCAGAATCCTTTTTTTAGGTTTGATTGATTGTTACTGATTTTCCTTAAGTAAAACCTTTCTTCACCTTTTCTGACTGGATTCATCCATACCAAATTCAGACCTTGTGATTTACTGGCTGTTAATTGATTTCCTTTCCTTATTTGCACAAACCGTGTGCTACCAGACTTTTTCCTTAAATAAATCTCTGTGTATTTACCCTTCTTGTACTGCTTTGGAAAAGGTTTTGATCAATCTCTTTCCTTAATTATTTTTACCCGTTTGAAATCAGAATCCCTTAATTAAAGGGAAACTTTTGTAATTGATTTTCAAATTATTCTCCTACCTTATTCTGCTTGCCTTCTACACTATAAAAAGGGCACGACTCCTTTCTCACCAACACACCTTGAATTCGACACTTTTCAGACACTTTCAATCACACACTCTCAATTCAATACTTTTACACTACTCAAGTATCATAGTCCTCTAATCATAGCATTCTGACTATTTGCTTGCACTTTGGCTTTACAAGACTACTGCTTGCTTCTCTTGTTTCCCTGAAACTGGTATGTTCTAGTTTGGTTTTCAGCCTCATCCCAATGTGTTTATTTTATAGCTTGTACACCCCTATCTACTTTACTGCCTATGTTTAATGTTAATCAGCATGTCAATTTCTTTGCATATGTTCTTACTGTGAATCCCTGCACCCCTGTCCCCTTCTATGTGTTTGAGTTGAAGTTCAGAACATGGCAACATCCAAGTTGTTGCTCATGTTTGGACTTGATCCCTTAGGGGATCCTAACTCCCAAACAATGTGGCCTAACAGGCTGGTTGGGGTGTGCCAGCACTCCAATTGCTAGGTATGACCACTAGCCTGTCTTTTGCTTTTCCCCAGAATTCCCTCTCTGCACTTACACTCTCTCTTAGCTTCTAAGTTCTGGCCCCCTCCTATGAGCCTTGCTTTGGGACCTTGAGTTCCCTCTGAACTTGGACATTTGAGGGCTGGCCCTTCCACACTGCACTATGACTCAATCTTGCAATGTATTTGGGTGTGAGCACTGCCCGGAGTCCATGAGGCTCTTAGGGAACTCTGACACACCCCAAACGAGAAAGGCTTTGGATCTTGATCTTTGGAGTTGGTTTACTTCATGCTTCAGGCAGGAAACCTGAATCAGGCTCTCCTTGGTTGTAAATTTTTAGTTCTCTGATGTAATTTTACCTTTTCTTATTCATTCTGGGCTGTAATAACTTGTAATAACTATTGGGGCTGTTAGTGAAAAGGGGAGGGTCAATCATGCATGCAAAAGGGGTAGATATCATGTTCATAGGGAATTATTATGCTCCTGCACTCATATCCTGCTTTCAACTTTCATTTCTGTATTTCATATAGATACCATGTCTATAGGTTATGCATTTCATATAGAAACCATGTTTATAGGATTCTGTATTTCATATAGATACTATGTCTATAGGTTATGCATTTCATATAGAAACCATGTTTATAGGATTCTGCATTATATAGATACTATGTCTATAGGTTTCTGCACTTCTACATTATGAAGAGAACATGTCTATAAGTCATCTCCAAATGCTGCATATCATATAGCTAACATGCCTATAGGACTTCCTGAATTTTGCATCATCATCTGTCACTAGGCAAACCTGTTTATAGGTTTAAAATAACTAACAACATTTAGATACCATGCCCATAGGACTTCTGCACTCTTGCTTCGATTGTAAAAAATGTTTTAAAATCAATAGCACCTAGAAAGCATGCCTATAGGAGTTATCAACTAAATCTGAATCGACCATTCGCTTATAAGCCTAAATCAGTAGTAGCAAATGCTTAACATCTGCAGAATTTATGTTTTTAACAAGTCCTCTTCTTTAAAATCAGTATACTTCTTTTCTGAAACTGATAGATATCATGCCTATAGGTTTTCGTTCAACACTTAGGCAAGCCATAGGGTAACTTATAAATTGAATCAGATTTTATTAACTACAGCCAGCAGGCAGGCCTGATTCGGGCTTCTTATCTAAAATATGTAATAGATCAGTCTGCCACAACTCTTAAGTTTAATCAGACCCTAATCAGTACGTGTAAAGACATGCTAAACTATATGCTTCTCTTTGTTTTTAAGGAGGTTTGTTTGAGCCCTTTCTATCTGTTGTGTGTTTCTTCCCCATATTTGTTACATATGTGTTTTGATTGTCGCCTTAGAATTTTGTCCTTTGAAACCATAAAACCTCACATCCCTTCCCTTTAGGATTAGTAGTCCCAAATACCTCCGGGGCTGATAGGATGGGGGCGGGTAATAGCATGCAATAAGTAAAACGAGACCATTCCGCGTTTAATACCTTAACGGGGTGGGAAAGGGTAGATATGGATATGATGACCACGCGATAACACCACGTGTATAAACGATTACCGAATGTTGTGTGGGGTGATCCATATTATTTATAAACCTAGGACCCCCCTCCCTTTACTTGTTCATTTTATTTCAAAAACTGCTTTTCTCAAACTTCAGCTTCTTTAACTTCTTTTAGTTTCAATTACTTACCATAATTATGTGAAAACCCCTTTCCCTTTACTGGTTTATTTATTCAAAACTCAAAACTGCTTTTTCTTAAATTCCAGGTTCTTTAACTTCTTTTAATTTCAATATTCTTGCAACCATTACATGAAAACCCCCCTCGTATTTGTAATTCTTGCTTGTCTACTTGTTGTTTGCACTTAAAGTCACAATTTAGTATGGTCGGGAACCACACTAGTGGATTTCGAGGGGTGCCTAACACCTTCCCCTCGGGATAATTTCAAGCCCTTACCCAATCTCTGGTTTTCTAAATCAAAGTTCTTCTTAGTGTCCTAATGCACTTAATCATTAGGTGGCGACTCTTCAATTCAAAACCCAATTCCCAAAAGGAAACGAGTTGTCCTCCCAAATGTCATAAACCCGATTTCGCAAGAAAAAGGGGGCATCGATAGTGTGGCGACTCTGTTGGGGAAATCTTTAAGGCTTTTACCATTTCATGCTATTCGTGACTTGATGCTTCTTTATATGTCTTTACTTGTTTAAGTGCCTTTAAGTATTTATTCCTTCTTCTGCTACGAAACTGACTTGGCTCTTTGTTTCTTTTCTTTATTTCTCTTAATCTTTTCCTTTATCGCTTTCCTTTAGTGTTGTAAATTATGAGAAACTGTTGTAATTATTACTTTATGAACGTGCAAATACGTGACAACTTGTTTAATTATTGTGATTGCATATTCAACATCATATTCCACTCGTGCCAAACAAAAGACCATAGGAACACTTATAATGAGTGCTTGCGCTCTTCCGATATTATCACCCCCTAAATCCGGCAAAGGCATATTTGCGGTAAAACCAGTCGATCAACGGTGTAGTCGACGGTTCCGCGCCTTTCCCTCTTGAGTTGTCCGCTCAAGGGTACCAGTCCAATACTATATAGAAACCTTACTCTGTTTAAACCTAGCCGAGTCAGTTATGTTGTCTGCATAATGGCTCTTTAAGATAGCCTTGTCCAAAGTCCACTGGGTTTCCTTGAAACCCAAATGGAGCTTATCACGTTCTGTGCATTTATTTGGAGAACTAAAGTGCTTTTATGCCAATTATTGATATTTAGTAGTCGAGTCTGGTGGGGGTAAGGGCCTAACCTTTTGTCTTGCAGAAACATGAGGCACGAAGTCCCCAGATTCGGCATTGTCACCAACATCAACCCCAAATTGCTAAACTGGTGGGGAGATCTTCATTCCAGTGATCGAGCTCTTGTCAGGAAATATCTAAGAAATCTACCTTCTCTCCTGGAAATTCAACCCAACAACAAAAGCATAGAAGCTGCCACTCTATTCTGGGATTGTGATAGGTCTGTGTTCCGCTTCGGAGACATTGAGATGACACCCTTGCTCCGGGTTTGTTAATGCCGGAAAACCGCAAGGGTAGAGGTTTTCTCAAAATGATGGGTCTAAAGAAGAATCTAGACTTGACATGTTTGAAGGAGTCATACATTCCCTTTGACTACTTGTACGAAAGGTACGGTCACAGCAAATCTTACCGTACTTATCCTGATGAATTCGCCCTTACATCATTGGGGCATATCTATCGAAGGGTCTTTGTCTTCATGTTCTGTTTCTTGGGGATGATAGTATTTCCAATGAAGAAAGCAAGAATCCATACCAAGCTAGCTCTGGTCACCAAAACTCTAATGGAAGGAATTGACGGACAACCATTCAGTCGTGTGCCAATGATCATTGCAGAAATATACCGAGCCCTAGAAAGGTGTCAACAGGGAGCCAAACATTTCGAGGGTTGTAATTTTCTACTTTAACTTTGGCTCATGGAACATCTCCAAAAGGGTGAATACCGACAGGAAATCCATCGTAGGGACTGGGACGATCATATCACCTTTCATCATCCAAAGCGAATGAATTACATGCCCGACATGTTCGCCCAACTGGAGAATGCTAGAGAATGGGTCGAACTCCTTGATAATCTGACTGAGGACCGAGTGCAATGGATGTTCGAGTGGTTCCCTACTGAAGAATTCATCGTTCGATCCAGGGATGCGCCATTTCTGATACTGATCAGTTTGAAGGGAACCTACCCTTTTGTCCCCCTCCGAGTTATGAGACAAGCTGGCAGGAAGCAGGTTATACCAAGGGTCGACAAAATGAGTCACTTCCGGGCTGATTTCCAGAATGACGATAGTCCGTACAGGTGCCAGGCTCAGCATATGTGGCACTGTAAAATTGTCTTGGGAAAGGACATCATCGAACCAGACAGATACCATGCTGGTTGTACCCCACACTATTCGGGCTGGCTGGAAGACAATCACAACGGTTTGGGTCAACCCAGATTTGTTCGAGGTCACAGGATCATCGATGAAAAAGCTGAAGCACAAGTAAAGTACAACCAACTGCGCAAGAGGATGCGAGAATATGAAAATGAACACCGGGAAATACGAGAAGCCAATCAAAAACTAATTGAAGAATGGAAGGATATGGCTGTCAGTGCCAAGAAGCGACTGCTCTGTTTGGAGCAGGGTATAGTAGAGCTGAAAAAGAAGTTTCTGAAAAGGGTCGAAGACTGCCGAATCGCTGAAGGAAATGAAGGGGGACATCTGGCCAGAGCTTACTTGCTACTAGGACTGCGCGAGCTGGGGGAACTGTTCGAGGGAGCTAACAATGCCGAGTCTAGGGAAGGTCCTTCTGGGACAAATAGATAGGAATTTCCATTTTTCGCTTTATAAGATGTAATAAGGCCAATGGCCATTGGTGACCTTTTCTTTTTTATTATTTAGTGTCGTTTTGGGATTCGTCTACCTTTTATCAATAAAATGAGGCATTTAGCATTCTAAGTTCTCCAAATTAACTTGCCGCTAGGCCAACCTCGGGCACAACGAGGTCCCCAAAATTAGGTCGCGCTTTATATTTCCTGCACTACGTGTTTAAATATTGCAACATTCCTTATGATCCTTACTGACTTATCACCTTTTTGTTTTTACTTTTTGTTTATTCCCCTCCCCAAAGGTTAGTTCGTGAACTCTGGCAACATCATCATATTTTACAAGATCCAGGGGCCCTCTACCTACTCCTCTTCCCAGTCCTGTCAGACACTAAAGCAAAAGAAGAATGGAAGATTCGAACAACTCAGCTGAACGGGTAGAGGTCACTCGTGGTGCTCTGGTCCTCAAGGAAAATACCTCTCAACTAGAACAAAAACTATTGAAGTTCCAAGAAGAACTTGATCAAGTCCGGAATTTGGCGAGTCTGTCATTCTCCCTCACCACTCCAGAAGTTACTTTCCCAAAAACTCAGAATCCCATACCTCCACAAAGTATCCCAAAGAAACAAAAACCATCCCGCTCCTCACCACCACTGCAATACTTGCCACGATCCCAACAATACTCAACTACTCATCCCGGAACCTTTGAACTCCACAAATGACCACTGCCACACCCAACACAACACCCCCATCTACGTGGAGACTATGCCACACTCTGCCCAGCCCATCTCAACCACACCCGAGTCCAATGATAAGGATTAGCTAATCAGAAACTTGGCCGAAGAGCTTAAAAGGTTGACCATCAGAATTCAAGGCGTTGAAGGAAGTAAGGGAATTGAGGGGCTAAACTATGAAGATCTAAGCATAAGCCCGATGTCGAACTGCCCGAGGGGTACAAACCTCCCAAGTTCGAAATGTTTGATGGTACAGGGGATCCCAGGGTTCACTTGAGAACATACTGCGACAAGCTGGTCGGAGTAGGAAGAGACGAGAAAATCCGCATGAAGCTCTTCATGAGAAGCCTGAAAGGAGATGCTCTGTCTTGGTACATTAGCCAAGACCCAAAGAAGTGGTCGAACTGGGTAAGTATGGCGTCTAACTTCATGGATAGATTCAGGTTCAATACGGAAAATGCACCGGATGTGTTTTACATTCAGAATTTAAAGAAGAAACCCACAGAAAAATTCCGCGAGTACACTCGTTTGAGATCAGAGGCTGCTAAGGTCCGACCTGCTTTAGAGGAAGAACAAATGAACAAGTTTTTCGTCCGAGCTCAGGACTCGCAATACTATGAAAGACTGATGATGATCGAGAACCATAAATTTTCTGACATCATCAAGCTAGGAGAAAGGATTGAGGAAGGTATCAACAGTGGTATGGTTACGAACTTTGAAGCCTTACAAGCTACCAATAAGGCTCTACAGTCTGGTGGTACGTCCAAGAAAAGGGACGTAGGCGCCGTGATGGTTGCACAGAGAACCAAATCACCTGTCAAACACCAAACTTATC
>NW_017675785.1:0-54234 GCF_001879085.1 Nicotiana attenuata
TGAACCCTGGCCATGCAATTTTCCTTGAGGTGCTCATTGTTGCCACAGTGGCTACATAGCCAATCGTCAGGTACAGTAACATACTTGCTATGAGGGTTGTAGGGAATCTTTTCCCTTAAAAACCCAATCCCCTGCCTATTTCCCCAAGAGTTGGTGTACATGGCAGCGATGGCATCCGAGGACCAGGTCCACTTAAGAGATTTCTCAAGATCACTCTTTACTTTCCCTAGTTCTTCCTGAAGCTATTTGTTTTTCTCAAGTTCAGCACACAGACTAGTCTTTACCAAGTTTAACTCATTTTCAAGCTTAATGTGTGCTTCGCTTGCAACTTCCTTTCCACTTTTAGGGTTTCCAGGCCTATTTACTGTTTTATATTCCTCATTGTTTCTTTCAAGTCTACTACCATCACTACTAGGTCATCTCTTTCTTGCTCAATGATAGTAACTCTCTCAGTCAAGGTTTCCTTTTCTTTACTTGCACACTCAATGGTTTCTTTTAAGTCCACCACAACCACCATTAAATCATCTCGTTCATGTTCTATACTAGCAATTTTCCCTTCTAAGGCATTCTTTTCTCTTTTCAGGTTCTCTATTGTTTCTTTCAAATCAACTACAACGACTACTAAGTCATCTCTAGTTTGTTCAGCTTCCTCTAGTTCCATAGTTAAAGCATCTTTATCATTGATAAGACTATGGTAAGCATCAAGTAGCACATTTGCTAATGACATGAGCTTTTTAGGAGAGTAAGATTTCAGATTTCTCCGAACATCCAGAAAGTTTACCTCATCACCGTCGTCATCTTTATCGTCATCAGATTGATCCGTTAGAGCAAAGATCGAATCGTACTCAGTTGTTTAATTTTCCACAGTCATCATTGAACTACCACCATGGTCGTCTTCTTCTTCAGATTCGCTGGAGGAGGCTCCCCATGCAGCAAGAGCTTGCTTTACAATGTTCTCAGCATCATTCTTCCTCTTGAAGTGCTTGTCATGAACCTGGTTCCTCTTTGCTGCTTTGTCAAAGTTGTTATTATACTGATCTTGCTTTAGGAGTGGGAAATCCTTGATGAAGTGTCCTGGCTTTCCACATTTATGACTGAGGTCATGATTTATGGGCTTGCTAGAGCTTCCCCTTTTTGGAATGCCTCCATTCCTCCGAACCATCTTCTGAATCCTTTTTGTCAAGTAAGCTATGTCCCCGTCTCAACCACTTGAGTCATTGTTGTCCGTCTTGAGGACCAGGTTCTTCTCTCTCTTGGGCTCTCTTCTTTCATTGTCCTTCTTCTTTTTCTTCATTTCATAGGTTCTCAAGTTCCCAACAAGTTCATCCATGGTCAGTGTCTGCATGTCCTTAGCCTCTGTAATGGCGTTAACTTTGCTTTCCCAAGAACTAGGCAGTACACTAAGGATTTTTTTGACTACCTTGTTTCTTGGAATGCCTTCATCAAGAGAGTGAAGCTCATTGATGATAGTGGTGAATCGAGTATGCATATCTTGGATGGATTCATCATCTTCATTCTGAAGAGCTCATATTCTGTTGTGAGCATATCAATCTCGGATTGCTTCACCTAAGTTGTTCCCTCGTGAGCTGTCTGAAGAGCCTCCCATATCTCTATTGCTGATTGACTAGCTGATATCCTGTTATATTCATCAGGGCCAATACCACACACAAGAATTTTCTTTGCTCAAAAATTCTTTTCTATGGCCTTTCTATCAGCGTCATTGAATTTTTTCCTTGTCTTGGGAATGGCTACAGCTGGATCGCCAAGGTTCTTTGTAGGAACAAAGGGTCCGTCACATATTATATCCCATAACTCAGAGTCTTCTGCCATGCTGAAGTCATGCATCCTAGTTTTCCACCACACATAGTATTGACCGTTGAACCTTGGAGGTCTGTACGTAGACTAACCTTCTTCGAAGTTTGGAGGAGCAGCCATGAAGATTCTTTCTAGGTGTTAATTTGATAGAAAAAAACTGCTCTGATACCAATTGATAGAATGTAAGGGTTCACCAACTTCTATATAGAACTAGGTTCTCTATCATGTTCGACAGTACACACACACGAAGCAGAAATTAAATGACAGGAGGAATTCTACGTGGAAAATTCCCGGTTCAACGTTATAAAAAACAACGACCTACCCTTGAATGCATATATAGATGTGTGACATCACATGTAATGATGCAAGCAAGGTAGGTAAAAATTCTTCCCTGAAAAGTTGACTGCAGCACTGTTCCTGCACTATAGCGTGTGTAGGCAGCAACTTTCCAACTACAGAGTTAACTTCGTATAGTCTCCCCGCGAACTGCTAGGGACCTGGTCCCTCAGCTGTTCCTTCCACTCTGAGGAGTTGAATCATATTCCACGCAGAATCCCAACGCGGAACCTTGTGATCTTGAGGTCTTGTGAATGTGTAACAGGTTCCTTATCTAGTTCTGGATAGTAAATTTGTTAGATCATCAAAATATAAAGTAAAGTACTTATAATTAAAGTACTTGTAACCTATCAAATACGATCAATAAAGGCTAAAGGGATCAATTCCACAAGAAAACTACTAAATTATAGCCAAAATCTGAAATCGACTCAAACCCGGTCCCCTGCCCCACGTCTCGAAATCCAACAAAAGTCACAAAATCTGAAAGCCCGTTCACTCACGAGTCTAAATCCGACATCATTTGCCCCTCCAAATCCCCAAAATTCACTCTTCAATTCTCAAGCCCTAATCTCCAAAATTTCCAACTCAAATCCATAATTACATGATGAAGAAAGCCATAGATTCACAAAATTTAGACCAATCCGGGTTAGAATCACTTACCCCAACGTTTTCCTTGAAATTACTCAAAAAATCGCCTCTCTCCTGAGCTTCTCAAGTCCAAAAATCGAAGATGGAAGTCCAACCCTCGAGCTGATGTTTTTCTGCCCAGAAATACCGCACCTGCGGACTTCCTATCGCTTCTGCGATGCTGCACCTGCGAAAATTTCCATCGCAGGTGCAGATTCCACTTAAAATCCCTGACTTTGCTCCTGCAGCTTCATGAACGTATCTGCGCCTATCACAGGTTCAGGAATCCATCGCACTAGCGGCCATCCAACACACCTGCGCCCAGCTGCCCGCATCTGCGACCCTCGCAGGTGCGGGAAAGTCTTCGCACTTGCGACTTCTGCCTAGCTCCTTCTTGGCCACATCCGCGGCTCGTTCTTCACTTCTATGGACTCACACCTGAGGTTCCCACTCCGCCGGTGCGATTACACCAGCAATAGCAGCACTTCAGCTGCTCATTTAATTCCAAAACCATGTCCGAAACCTCCCGAATTCTACCCGAGGCCCCCGGGACCTCAACCAAACATGCCAACCAGTCATATAACCCCATGCAACATAGTTGAACCTTCGAATCTCTGAAAACAACATTAAAACACCAAATTACACTCGGATTCAAGCCTAAAGAACTTCTAAACTTCTAAATTTTACAAGCGATGCCGAAACCTATCAAACCTCGTCCAATTGACCTCAAATTTTTCACACACGTCATAAATGACACCACGGACCTACTCAAATTCCCGGAATTCCGATCCAACCCCGATATCCAAATTTCCACTTCTTTTTGGTTTTGTTAAACTCTTTATTTTTACTATATTGTTTGAGCTTGTCACTGCTTTCAGACCACAGGTTAGACTTGTTACTTATTGAGTTGGTTGTACTCATGCTACACCCTGCACGTCGTGTGCAGATCCAGGTGTTTCCGGGCACATCTGTTGTTGATTCCTGATATTTTATCAGTTCGGAGATCATCGAGGTAGCTGCCTTGGCGTCCGTAGACCTTGACTCTCCTCCTATATCTTTTAGTCTTGTTTTTACTGTTCTATTTTCCTAGGCAATTTTCTATTAGTTTGACGGTGTTTTTATGTAGATGCTCATGCACTCCATGACACCCAGCTCTTTTGGGAGAGTTTTGTACTAAGTTTCAATGTTTATATCCAGTTTTTACGAGATTCTAACTTATTCAAATCTATTTCCGTATATTTGGGTTTTAAAAATGTTAGTATGTGTGAGATGTCTGCTTGCCTAGTACCATGATAGGCGCCATCATGACAGGTCGAGTTTTGGATCGTGACAAGTTGGTATCAGAGCCTAGGTTACATAGGTCTCATGAGTCTTGAGCGGGTTTAGTAGAGTCTTGCGGATCGGTACGGATACATCTGTACTTATCTTCGAGAGGCTGCCGGACCCTTAGGAAAACTTCACATTCTTGTATTCTTGTTGTGCAGATTTGTTGATTCCGGTAACTGAACTTCGGTTATTCTATTCTCTCACGGATGGTGAGGACACGTGCTACCGGTCAGTACGTGCAGCCACCAGGACCACCGGCTAGGGCCACGAGAAGCCAGGGTCACGGCAGGGGCCGCGGTAGGGCAAATGTGTAGCTCATACAACAGCTAGAGAAGTACCTGCAGATCCACCAGTTGCCCCAGCTCAGGAGCAGATTCCAAATGTGGTTGAGCCAGTGGGACCAGCTCAGGCACCAGTTGTGCCTATTGTGATTCTAGGCCTTTAGGAGGCACTGGCCTAGATATTGATTGTTTGCTACTAGNCTTCAGACGTTGCGGGTACTACCAGCCTAGCCGGTTGCAGTTGTTCAGTCCCAGGTGCGTCCCGTTATGAGTAATGACGAGCAGAGGAGACTAGATAGATTT
Source organism: Nicotiana attenuata (assembly GCF_001879085.1). Classification (NCBI taxonomy): domain Eukaryota; kingdom Viridiplantae; phylum Streptophyta; class Magnoliopsida; order Solanales; family Solanaceae; genus Nicotiana; species Nicotiana attenuata. The sequence continues at coordinate 4,689 of NW_017675785.1, forward strand.
GGGAAACTCCAGCCTCCATCATTTAGTGGGGCTGCGTCTGAGGATGCCCAGGACTTTTTGGATAGGTATCAGCGGATTCTTCGCGCTGCAGGTATTCTCGAGACAAGTGGGGTCTCATTCACTACTTTTTAGTTTACAAAGGCTGCCTTCAGATGGTGGGAGGCTTATGAGAGGCGCAGGCCGATCGGTGCAGCGCCACTTACATGGCATGAGTTCTCCGTCCTCTTCTTGGAGAAGTTTGTGCCATAGTCTCCCAAGAAGGAGCTGCGCAGACAGTTTAAGCAGCTACGTCAAGATGGCATGTCTGTGACCCAGTACGAGATGAGGTTTTTAGAGTTGGCTCGTCATGCAGTTTGGTTGGTTCCCACTGATAGGGAGAGGATTAGGAGGTTCATTGATTAGGATACGGTATCCAGTGCTACGTTCGATGAGGTGGTCGATATCGCTCGACATATAGAGATGGTCCGTAGTCAGGAGAGGGAGGCCAAGAGGCCTCGTAGTTTGGGTAGTTTCGGTTGTGTTCCTTATGGGGGCAATTCCACCACAGCACGGGACCTCCCTATAGGCCCGCTCAGATGACTCATCCAGTTCATCGTGGTGCATCATCTAGCCATGGTTCATATAGTGCCCGTCTGAGTCAGTCATCTCTCAGTGCCCTTCCAGCTCAAAGTTTATCTCGTGCTCCTTCAGTTCAGGGTCCATCCGCACCGGGCTCTTCTAGCGGGTATTCTAATTCTCGGGGCCCAATCCAGTCCCACCACCATTGTCAGATCGGGGTTTCTACGAGCATGGGGAGCTTGGTCATATTAGGAGGTAGTGTCCCTGCTTCTTGGTAAGCCTAGTTTAACATAGGGGTCTAACTATGACTTCAACACCACTTACTTCACCACCCGTCCAGCCAGCTCAGGGTGGGGCTCAGGCAGCTAGGGGTCGCCCTAGAGGGGAAGGCCGATCAGGTGGTGGTCAGGCCCAATTTTGTGCTATTCCTGCCAGGCCAAATGTCATTGCTTCAAACATAATGATCACAGGTATTGTCTTAGTAAGCCACAGGGATGCTTCTGTATTATTTGACCATGGTTCCACTTATTCGTATGTATCATCGTATTTTGCTCATTATCTGGATATGCCCCATAAGTCCTTAGTTTCATCTGTTCATGTGTCTACGCCAGTGGGCGATACTATTGTTGTGGATCACGTATATCGATGATGTGTAGTGACCATCGGAGGGTTGGAGACTAGAGTTGATCTCTTATTGCTTAGTATGGTTGGTTTCGACGTGATCTTGGGTATGGATTGGTTGTCTCCATGTCAGGCTATTCTGGATTGTCATGTTAATACCGTGACGTTGGCGATGTCGGGGTTGCCAAGGATCGAGTGGAGAGGTTCTCTAGACTATGTTCCCAGCAGAGTGATTTCATATTTGAAGGCCCAACGGATGGTTGGGAAGGGATGTCTGTCGTATTTGGCTTTTGTGAGGGATGTGGGTGTTGATACTCCTACTATTGATTCTGTTCCGGTGGTGCGAGATTTTCCAGATACGTTTCCTGCAGACCTGTTGGGCATGCCGCCCGACAAGGATATAGATATTGGTATTCACTTGGTGCTGGGCACTTAGCCCATTTCTATTCCTCTGTATTGTATGGCACCAACTGAGTTGAGGAATTAAAAGAGCACTTTTAGGAACTTCTTGATAAGGGATTTATTAGGCCTAGTGTGTCGCCTTGGGGTGCACCTGTTCTGTTGTGAAGAAGAAGGATTTGCATCGACTATAGGCAGTTGAACAAAGTTACAATCAAGAACAAATATCATTTGCCACGCATTGATGATCTATTTGACCAGCTCCAGGGAGCGAGGGTGTTCTCTATGATTTATTTACGGTATGGGTATCACAAGCTGAAGATTCGTGACTTGGATATTCTAAAGACAACATTCAAGACCTGTTATGGTCATTATGAGTTCCTTGTGATGTCATTTGAGCTGACCAACGCCCCAGCAGTATTCATGCATCTGATGAACAGTGTATTTCAGCCTTATCTCAACTCGTTTTTCAGAGTATTCATTGATGATATCCTGGTGTACTCTCATAGCCAGGAGGAACATGCCTAGTATTTGAGGATTGTGGTGCAGTGGCTGAGGGAAGAGAAGCTTTATGCCAAGTTCTACAAGTGTGAGTTTTGGCTTAGTTCGGTGACGTTATTGGGGCACGTTGTGTCTAGTGAAGGGATTATGGTGGATCCAAAAAAGATAGAGGCTGTTCAAAGTTGGCCCAGACCGTCCTCAACTACGGAGATTCGGAGCTTTCTCGGCTTGGTCGGTTATTATCGTCTCTTTGTGGAGGGTTTTTCATCTATTGCATCGCCTTTGACCAAATTGACCCAGAAGGGTGCCATTTTAGGTGGTCGGATGAGTGTGAGGAGAGCTTTCAAAATCTCAAGACTGCCTAGACCACAGCTCTAGTTCTAGTTCTACCTTCAGCTTGTGGTTCTAATACAGTGTATTGTGATGCTTCTCGGATTAGTATTGGGTGTGTCTTGATGCAGGGGGGTAGAGCAATTGCTTATGCTTCGCGTCAGTGGATGTCCCATGAGAAAAACTACCCTGTTCATGATTTGGAGTTGGCTGCCATCGTTCATGCATTGAAGATTTGGAGACACTATCTCTATGGTGTGTCTTGTATAGATCATCGGAGTCTCCAACACTTGTTCAAGCAGAAGGATCTAAATTTGAGGTAGCGGAGATAGTTGGAGATGCTAAAGGACTATGATATTATTATTCTTTGTCATCCTGGGAAGGCCAATGTGGTGGTTGATGCCTTGAGTAGAAAGGTGGTGAGCATGGGTAGCTTTGCATTCATTCTTGTTTGTGAGAGACCGCTAGCAAGTGATGTTCAGGTCTTGGCCAACCAGTTTGTGAGATTAGATGTTTCGGAGCCCAGTCGGGTCTTAGCTTGTGTGGTTTCTCGGTCTTCCTTATTTGATCGCATCAGAGAGCGCTAGTGTGATGATCCCCATTTGCTTGTCCATAAGGACAGGGTTCAGCACGGTGATGCCTGGGATGTTACTATTGGGGATGATGGGGTGTTGAGGATGCAGGGTCAGATTTGTGTGCCTAATGTAGATGGGCTACGTGAGTTGATTCTTAAGGAGGCCCACAGTTCACGGTATTCCATTCATCCGGGTGCCGCGAAGATGTACCAGGACTTAAGACAACATTATTGGTGGTGGAGATTCAAGAAGGATATTGTGGGGTTTGTAGCTCGGTGCCTAAACTGTCCCAGATCACCTGGGGGTGTTGTATTAACAAAAGGAGAGTTTGATGATACAACACAAGGGTAGAGAAAACCCTTCAAAAAAAACAACGAGGAGTAGGCGATTATAAATAGGTCGCTCCTCAACAAAAAATTACACTAACTAACAAAAAAATTGGCCTTGTCATATTTGTTCCTTATATAAGGAACCTGATCTTTGTCTAGCCAAAAAGGGCCTTTCGCTTGACTAGGTAGCTGGTGGTTAGAGTAGAGGTAAGCTGGCTGCTGAGTATTCACTGCCATTTTGGCTAATCTGTCCGCTAGTTGATTGGCCTCTCGAAAGCAGTGGCTGATCTGAATCTTGAAAGTATTGATAACTTCTTTGATCTTGTTCACTTTATGACTGAGTTTATAGTTAGTGGCACTATCTTTACGAAGGATCTCTATAATGTACAGAGAGTCTAATTCAGGGGATGTTTGAGTGAAGCCATTCTGTATACACCAGTTGAGGCCAATCAAAGCTGCCTGAGCCTCCGCAATGTTGTGGTTCTCAGCCTTGACTGGAATTGAAAAGGCCATGATAATTTCCCCTTTCTCATCTCTGATAGCTCCTCCTAGCCCTGCTTTTCCTTCCCCTTGAAGAAAGCTTCCATCAGTGTTGATCTTGACCCATTCCCTATCAGGCTTGTTCCATCGAACCACCATACTTTTATGCATAGGTTGTAACCTTGTTAAGAGGTCACAGAAGGAGTTCCATGGTAGTTTTAGATCACAGTTTTGATAGGCTTTGTTGACTGGAGTTTCAATATTCCAAGCTATTTGTTGCTTTAATCTATAAATGTTGAAGCTTTTTTTTTATCTCCATACCTGCATGCACAGAGATCTTTCCAAAGAGACCATCAAATAATAACAGGGGTGATAATTAAAACAAGTTTGTGGACTTCATTGACAGCCTTAGAAGTCCACCATTTGTTAATTATATATCTAATAGGATAGGACTGATGCTGAATGCCAAGAGCATTTCCAATAGTTTCCAAATGTAACTAGCAGCTTGACCCTCTACAAATACATGATTTATGTTATTAGTAGTCGGATTTTTGCAGCAGTTACATCTGGAAACAATTTGTTTGCCAAATTTAATAATTACATCATCAAAAGGAAGTTTGTTATGCCATAGTCTCCAAACCAGAAAAGACATCTTAAAAGGAATAGTAGAGTTCCATACCTTGTCGATGAATTGAACTTTTGGACTAGATTTCCTTACCAGATTCCATGCGCTCTTGTTTGTAAACCCGCCATTTTCTGAAAGCTCCCAAAAAAATTGTTCTTCCTTGTTTTGGCTGCCAATAGAAATGGTTTGGATTTGGTGAACCAGTTGATCTGGTAGGAGCTCCTTCAGTTTGTTGATATTCCATTGTCCATCAGTAATGAATTCTCTTACCAAAGTTTTGGAACTCTTTGGGGTATCAGGGAACAGTTTAGCCAGAGGATACTTAGTCTCAAGGTTGGAAACTTAAGTTGAAAAGGGTTGACCGGATGTTGACATATGTGTAAACGAATCCAGAATGGAGTTTTGATGGTTCTGTTAGCTCCGCTGGGTGATTTTGGACTTAGGAGCATGTCCGGATAATTATTTGGAGGTCTGTGGTTGATTTAGGCTTGAAATGGCGAAAGTTTAAAATTCAGAAAATTGACCGAGAGTGGACTTTGTTGTTTTCGGGCTCAGATTGGAGATCCGGGAGTTGGAGTACGTCCGTTGTGTCATTTGTGACTTGTGTGCAAAATTTGAGGTCAATCGGACGTGATTTGATAGATTTCAGCATCGAATGTATAAGTTAGAAGATCAAAAGTTCATTAGGCCTGAATCGATGCGCGATTGTGCTTTTAGCGATGTTTGATATGATTTGAAGGCTCGACTAACTTCGTATCGTGTTTTAGGACTTGTTGGTATAATTGGTTGAGGTCCCAGGGGCCTCGGGTTGGTTTAGGATGGTTAACGAATCGAATTGGGAGTTTGAAGGAATGCTGAAGCACCAGGTCTGGTGCAATCGCACCTGCGGAGTTGTCAGCGCAGGTGTGAGCGGGGGAAACGCAGATGTGGCCTGGAGTTGAGCGTGTAGTGGTCGCATGTGCGAGGGAATTTCCGCACCTGCGAGGTCGCAGATGCGGCAAGTGGAACACAGAAACGGGATTCTATTAGTTTACTGTGGAGCGCGGATGCAGAAGGATTTCCACAGGTGCGGATTCGCACCTGCGCGCATATGGTCGTAAAAGCGGAGGCGGTGGAGCCTTGGGAAAAATGCAGAATCGGAAGATTTCTCGCAGGTGCGACTAAATGAGTTACAAGTGCGGAAATGCTGGGCAGAGTATTTAGTTCGAGGGTTTCGTGATTTCCTTCATTTTGGACATTTCAAGCTCGGGATTAGGTAATTTTTTAGAGGGATTTCGAAGGGCATCTTGAGGTAAGTCACTTCTGGTTAAATTTATTCAATAATTATGTTTCCCCATTGAATTTCCCACATACATTATGTGGTTTTGAGGTGTAATTTTGGAGTTGGAGGCTAGGGATTTGGAAGGTTTAAATTGGGGATTTGGGTGGCGATTTGATATCTGATTTTGGTAAATTTGGTATGGTTGGACACGTGGTTGAATAGGCTTCCATATTTTGTGACTTTTACCGGATTTCGAGACGTGGACACGGGGGACGACTTTCGAGTTGACTTTTTGACTTTTGATTGAGAACTTAGTATTTTCTTATGGAATTGATTGCTGTGTTGATTGTATCGAACTGTTTGTGCCTAGATTCGAGGCATTCGGAGGCCTTTTCGGGAGGCAAGATCGTGTTGGAGTAGAGATTTGTATGGTTTGAGGTAAGTAACACTTCTAAACTTGTTTCTAAGGGTATGAAACCCCGAATTACGTGCTATGTGCTTGATGTTGAGGTGACGCGCATGCTAGGTGACGGGTGTGTGGGCATGCACCGTAGAAATTGCATGTGATGACCCAAAAGGTCACCTCGTGTTTTAGAAGTCAAATTTTTGTCCCGAGGCCTTGAAAACCTCCTTTTATCTCTCCTCGATTTGCATGCACAGTCCGAGCGTATATCCGGAAAGCCCTTATGTGAAAATTTGAGAAAAATGTTATGTTTTGCCTTTAATATGTAATTAAGTTGACTTCGGTCAATATTTTGGGTAGACGGACCCGGACCCGTGTTCCGACGGTCCCTTAGGGTCCGTAAAAAAATATGGGACTTGGGCGTATGCCCGGAATCGAATTCCGAGGTCCCTAGCTCGAGGAATGAATTTTTAAAGAAAATTATTTGCTGGAAAATATAAAAGTTTTTAGAAATTGAATAGTGTTGGGACTTGATGGTATCGGGCCCGTATTTTGGTTCCGGAGCCCGGTACAGGTCCGCTATAATATTTAAGCCTTTTCTGTAAAATTTGGTAAGCCTTTTCTATAATATATATATATATGTATGTGTGTATATATATATATATATATATATATATATATATATATATATATATATATATATATATATATGTGTGTGTGTGTGTGTGTGTGTGTGTGTGTGGTGTGTGGATTGTGTGTGTGTGTGGATTGGGTTGCACGCGCGCAACGAGCCTTATGGCAATATATATGTGGATCAGGTTGTATGCCGCAATGAGCCCTTGGCATGTAGATATAGAGATGTCATACTCTTCTTATCAGTCACACTTGGCCTATTTTAACTGTGCTGTACTTAACAGTTGAATCTAGAAGCATGTCTACTTTTTGTTTTGTTAAACTCTTCATTATTACTATACTGTTTGAGCTCGTCACTACTTTCAGACCACAAGTTAGACTTGTTACTTAGTGAGTTGGTTGTACTCACGCTACACCCTGCACTTCGTGTGCGGATCAGGTTTTCCGGGATGACGGTTGCTGATTCTTAACATTTCATCTGTTCGGAGATCATCGAGGAAGCTGCCTTGGCGTCCGCAGACCTTGACTCTCCTCCTATATCTTTTAATCTTGTTTTTACTGTTCTATTTTCCTAGGCAGTTTTCTGTTGGTTAGATCGTGTTTTATGTAGATGCTCATGCACTCCGTGACACCCAAATCTTTTGGGAGAAATTTGTACTGAGTTTCGATGTTTATATCCAGTTTTTACGAGATTCTTACTTATTTAAATCTATTTTCGTATATTTGGATTTTAAAAACTGTTGGTATGTGTGAGATGTCGGGTTGCCTTATACCATTATAGGGGCCATCACGACAGGTCGAGTTTTGGATCGTGACAACTTGTGACACTGGGTTTTGGAGATTTAGATTCTTGTTCTTGGTTGTATTCTGTTATGATATCCAAATTTATATTTCGGCCACGTTCGAACATTTAAAATAATATGTATTTTACTATGAAAATAAACTATTTTGGCTATTTATTTCATTATTTATTTTGAGATGCGTTTGGACTACTTATTGGAGTGTTGATTAAATTGTTGGCTTGTCTAATGGCAGTATTGGACAATGTCACGACCTATGATGAGAATTGGGTCGTGACAGTGAGTGACGATAAAGTTATTGCCGGTAATTTGGTCGGCGGGCAATGGGTTAGTTGGGGGAGGAGGGGGGAGGTCTAATTGGGAAGGGGTTGTTCTTTTTATTTTAACATATTATATATATTTTTATCTTTTGGTAAATTGAAGTGTGCAACTAGAATTCTGTTGTTGAATCACACGTGTAATTATTTGATTGTCCATTTGATATGTCAGCTTTGAGTGTATGTGACGTGAGTGGTTTGTCCAAATTGGGTGTCCAGGAGATATATTCTTGTTAAGAAAAAGTGTCTATCTAATCATTTGTTAAGCCGAAGTGTTTGACTGACAATTGGTACCAACTTTGAGTCTCTATCTATATATTTTTTCAATTTAAAATATTAATTATTATTTTTTATGAGACTACTAATTATGGAGTAGTGATATTTATTAGGGAGATTTTCTTCCCAAATATTATATAAACTTACTTATAAATACCTTAACCTGAAAAGAAAGTTTTTGCATTCTAGGTATGCCCGCCTCTCTCTTTCTCCCTAATCCCTATTCAGCACCCGTTCCTCCGGAATCCCCTCTCACTCGCCGTTGTGAGGTTAGTTCCTTTCTTTTATTTCTTTTTTATTTCATTTTCGATAAGGATGTTATAGTGGCGATTTTTTCTTCTCTCAGCTCTGAGTCTAAAATAATTTAATTAATCCAAGAGTTTACTACTTCGAAAATTGATTTCTTGCATGGATTAGTTGACTTCTTTGATTAGGATTACAAGTTAAGAAATATCCATATATACCGTGAAACTTCTCTATAACAGTTTTATTTGTTTCAATTATAATTTTGGCTTTTATAGTTATTGGCTGATACACATCTATAATAATATTTGATATCTAAATATTATTTGACCGGTATAGATAAAGATTTCCTGAAAAAAATTCAATTTCTTTAACGTTATAAAAGATTTAAAAAAATATTTAAATTTAGAATCTCAATAAAATTTTAGATAGAAATATATCTGCAAGATCTTTCAAGGGTATGAAATCTTTAATGATAGATTTATGGATTCATGTAATATTCTTTATCATAAGTAGTTCGTTAAAATTTTAAAATATTTGGTCAAATCTCTAGATTTATTATTGGTAATTTTAGTGATTTTATTTCTATGATGATGGCTATATTATTACCCCAAAGAAATAGTTGTTATAGAGGGGTAGTTTTACAAAGAGTGTACTCTTATAAAGATGATTCCTGCTGTTATAGGTAAAAAGAAAAATTGTTAAATAGAGCTAAAATTTTACTGGAAAAATATGTTCTGAAAAAAAAATGATTTTTATGATGAAATGTTATTATATAAGGTGACTGGTTCTGATTTTACATTGAAAAATCCTTGATATTGACATATACTCTCAAAAGAGACGTACTATACAACTCTCGCATGCAACTAGGCTGTCTCTTATCGAGGAATTCTATTTCTTCATACTCATCATTTGAATTTTAGCAGCTAATAAGAACTTTTCAAAGGTATATATCACAACACAACACATTGCACTCACGTAGCCATATTTTTAGTTTACACCCGCATAGCCAACATTCTTTTGCAAATACACTCTTATATATTATCATACAATATTTATAGACCTTTATAGGCAATTTATCTCCCTTGTATAAAAGTGTATAATAGTGCATAAAAATATATCAAACTTGTATGAATTGTATAGCAATGTATAAACATTGCTAGCCATGTGATTAACTTCTTCTGTTTTTCTAGTTAAAATTCTTGTTGAAAACTAGTCCAAAATCTTCACAAAATGACTTCAAGTTAGGTAGACATCCTCCTTAGATTATTCTCAACAAGTCTTAACAACACTCACCCCAAAACTCTTACAAAAATCAATTCGAAATCCAAATCTATTTTTTCAAGCATGTTCAACAATATGAGTAGCTTTGCTAAGATGATTTTTACCGACTAAGTCTTAAAATATCTAGTACTTTAATCACAATTTGCTATTTCTCCCTTGTTTTTTGTGTAAAAAAATAAAAGAGAAAGATGTAAGGAATGGCAAGATATGTGCCATTTCTTGAAGAGATGAAGAAGAAGAAAGGAGAAGACAGAGAATGGGGAGAGAGACACTTATAGACTTGCTACAATGTAAAAGGAAAAAAAAGGATTAGGCTCAATTGTGAAACAAAAAGAAAAAGTGGGTTAAGTTTTGTTATGATGACACCCGATTGGTATTGTCATGTAATTATCTTTTAACTTGTCCCTATCTTTCTTGAAAATTAGATAGGGGATGGTAAACCTTATATTAGAGTATAATCACCCTCAGGGGCAAATGTAGATTCTTAGTTATGGGTTTATCCAAACCCAATATTTTTGACTCATGCCCCTTTTACGTATTAAAATTTACTAAATAAGTGTAAATAATTGATTTTATTTCCGGTAAATCAAGTGAATTCGGTTATAATTTCAAATAAATTTCAAATTTTGGATTCACCTTTAGCGTCTTTCTGTCAAGTTATAAAACAAAAGAATAGAATCAATGGGTCGAAAGATAGCTGTTAGACTGTTGTTAAACCAAAAAAAAAATAAGAGTACCAACGATTATAGATATATCAAACTTACATATAACTTGGACAATTGTGTTTTAATATCCTAACAAGAATCTTGTGTAGGTGTTTCATTAATCTATAAGTGGTCTGATTTTTCTCTTGCCTCTTCGGTGTCTCTCTTTTTTATTCATCCACTTTTCTCTCTTTATGTAATAACCAAATATAAAAATGAGCTATTGTCTCTCCAAAGAACGCCGTCCTCTCAAGACTGCCTTTTCAACAAGAGCAGCAAACATACAGTTTGCCATAAACTGTGTAATGGCATTGACATTTGATTTTTGGTATGTTATATATATTAGTTTAATATGTGAAAAACTTTATTACTAACTCTTTTTTAGACAAACACCACCAAATAAACGAAACAAAGGGAGTAGTTTTTACTGAGACCAAATGATAAGCATTAAGAAAAAATAAAAATAATATGCATTCGCTTGAGTGTATCTCTTCAAGAGTGAATGCTGTGAAGTTATTCTCTTATATTTTATACTCGTGTTTATTTTTTTTTTTTTTTTTTTGAATAGCGAATTGTTCGTCTCCGCCTATGGATGTTAATCTAGTAGAGCGAACAACACCAATCTTTGTACTTCCATTGGCATGATTTTTTATTGTCTAATTTACCATCATTGTGGTACGCTTTTTCAGCACAATATATATCCCAAGGTTTCAATACTAACACTATGAAGTCTATGATTAATAAAGCTGAATATGTGTAACATGTGTAAAGCATTTTGTATGCAAACTTCACTTGTTTTTGTTGGTTCAAATGGTCAGGACTTACAATCATGATGACAAATAGCCATAAAAGGCTTCAAGATGGAAAAGAACAAACTTGATAGACTTACAGATCTTCCTATTTAATGTCATACACGAAAATTCAGGAGTACATGACTGTTGAGGATGCGAGAATGAGTGTTCTTGTCCAGTAAGTGGAGACATATTTGGGTTTCAAATCCAACGCTAAGAATTTCTACGGACTTTTGCAGAAAGGGAAAGCAGTCAAGCACAATAGACATCATTAATAGAATTCTATTGCATCACTATGACCCATTAAGACATTTCTCTCCTCGATCTTTCAATAATAAATCCTTCTAAGCACTCAGTTATTGATCTATGGATGCTACATTTGTCAAGAAATGGTCTTGTGGATCTCACCCTCATGAATCCAAGAAATTTGAATGCTCCTCATAAGTTGCCTTCCTATGTGTATGGTATGGAACTTGAACAATTGAGTCTGTCAAGTTGCATCTTCAAGCCACCTTGCAATTTTGGAGGTTTCAAACAAGCTCAAAAGCCTTGAATTTGTTGGAGTCACCTTTTGAATTAGACGTTGCAACTTCTTTCCTCTCTGTTCCAAATCTTCTAGATTTGATGTTTATGCAGTGTAGTGGTCTTCATCACTTGAATATATATGCCCCAGAACTTTTACGTTTAAAATTTTCCCATTGCGCCATTGACACAATTAAATGGATTTCCTTCAAGGATTGTCGGAAGGTAAAATTTTTTGCAGTTATACCACAACAAGAAGTTTCACAAAACAGACAACATGAAGCAATGGACTTAGCAAAACTTCTCAACAGCTTGCCTGAAATTGGAGCACTTATCTTGGACGGATACTCCCTCAAGGTAAGATGGCAATTGATATCTTTGCATAGGTCAGAATGACACCATACATAGCTGTAACTACTAATGTTCTTATTTTGGTTTTTTGTTGTCTAGTTTTTAGCTATGGTAATTTAGAAAGAAGACTGTTCAACTATGCTCAATCACTTGGTCAATCTCGAATTTTAATGAGTTCGATTTTAATGATGAAGATCAAATTTGCTCCCTTCTATGCATCCTTAGAAGTTCTCCCAACTTGAAGTTGCTTAACCTTCTGGTGAGTTGTTGAATTCATGAGTTATTACTCCATTTCCGAGTATAGAGATGCAAATCTTACTATTCTTTCTTTATACTATTTATAGTTGAGTCGGATAAAGAAAGATTCCAGGAAAGTAGATGTAACTCATTTGAAAGTACAAGGCTGCAGGATTGATGAACTCAATAACCTTCGAGCTCTGAAAATACATAGATTCCATGGTTCAAGAGTGGAATTGTTATTTCTAAGGTTAGTGCTGGATCTGCGCCTATTCTCGAGAAGATGATCATTAACGTAGATGAAGAAGTTAGTGAAAGACAGGCAACTAAGATTTCTAAGATCATTGGCGTCTGCACCTATTCTCAAGCGGCTCTTACACAAGTAATATGCCAAAGGCATCAGCGTTGAAGCAGCTTTATTTTTTCTATAAATAGAGAATCAAAAACAATTTATTTACTTTGTAGTCTTTATTTATATATTTCTCTACTTATTTACGTTGTAGTCTTTATTTTTATAACAGTTTAAGATTTTCTTTTCTATTATTTTCATTTGTTGCTAGGCTAAAGTCCTTTCTTGGCGGACAACTCATGGGCCCAAAGTCTTCTAAAGTTTTTGGGTTTTTACAGTATCATTTATAGTCAATATATAGTTTTTTTATAACAGAAAGTCACTTATTAGTAAAAAGAAAAAGGGGAGGAGGGGGGAGGGGGTTCTTTACATAACTATATACCTTTTTAAAATTTATAGCAAATGTTTAGCACTAGTTCCTTAATTACATAACGTAAACCCTCTGTTTCATCAACTATTCACTCAAAAAGACGCATGGATACAGTTGTTTATAGATATTATTCTCCAACTCAAAAAGTAGTAAATCGTGAGTTCATGCTAATTTTAGTAGCTTTTTAAATTTGTTTTTAGCAAAATTCTTTTTTCTTTTCTACTCCATCCGTCTCAAATTAATTTTATCTGATTCTCTTTTCACGCCTTTAAAAAAATATTAAAATAGGAAATATTTTTGACTATTTTACTTTTTTATGTCTTAGGATATAATCTCTTTTCATTTAGTACTTAAACATAATTAAGGTATTTGTAACCTTCATGAACAATTAATATTAAGGGTAAAACAGGAAAAAAATAATTAATTTACTTTTTGAATTTCCAAAATGACAAATAATTTAAGCCAAATATTTTTTGACATCACGATAGACAATTTGAGACGGAGGAAGTACTGCCTTTCTTTCTTAAAGTTTTTTATATCGGCAATTTTTTTGGTCCGTTTCATTTACTACTGTTTTCTTTCTTACCTCCTATTTATTTTGGCAAAACTCTTACTTTATTTTTTTTTGTTTTTTTGAATTAAAATTTTGATATTATACATATTATTTTACCATGATATATATTTGGTCAACTACTTTTTGAAGTCACGATAGACAATTTGAGACGGAGGAAGTACTGCCTCTCTTTGTAAAGTTTTTTATATCGGCAATTTTTTTGTCCGTTCATTTACTACTGTCTTTCTTTTTCCTATTTATTTTGGCAAAATTCTTACTTTCTTTTTTTTGTTTTTTTGAATTCAAATTGGATATTTAAACATATTATTTTTACCATGATATATATATTTGGTCAATAAACCATAATATTAATCATTTATATCAAGTATATTGTATGTATAATATATATATATATATATATATATATATATATATATATATATGTTTATTATTTGCATATATATTGTATATATACAATTCATATATTTGATATAATATACATATAAAACACCTATAAGATGTATTTTGTTTATTTGATAACAATCTATACATATAAACGTACATAACATGTATTTCTTTATTTGCATGTATTGTACCGTATATACACAACTCATATATTTGATATAATACACATAAAGTATATACAAGACATTTTATTAGTTGCGTATATTATAAATTAATGATTGAGATGGCTACAAGGATCAAAGAGATGGAGAGAAGGAGATGTGATTTTGCCATAACAATGGATGACCATTTCCCAATTGGGTCCACTGCCAATAAGTTAACGCTTTTTCAGTCAAGATCTCAGTCAAATCTCTTGCCACTAGTCGCCCCGGTGTGGGGGGGGGGGGGGGGGGGCATTAATTCTTGTGCCTCTAAGAAGGAATAAAAAGATAAATATCAATTAGGAGGGGAGAGAAAAGAGGAACATCAAACGCATTTATCAGAAAATGCTATAAATGTACAAAAATATTATTTATGGAATACACAAAAAATAATGTTATTGATAAGCATAATATTAAATAAATGATCAATTGTGTAAAAATCTCAAGTAAAGAAACAAATATTATAAAAATAATCTTGTGTCATCACTAATGTTTCCTGGGTGAAAAATGCCTGAATTCTATACGCTGATAATATAAAATATATTTACATAATTCGATTAGCATTAATTTGTATCTGGTTAATATTGTACTTAATCTAATTATATTAGAGAGAGATAGAGGCACATGGCTTAAATCCAAAAGATACTTACGGATGAAAAAAGATTTAAACAAAAATTTACTCTTTCTTGCATAGATTGGCTGACTTCCCCGATCAGGGTTACACGTTTAGAGAAATAAAAATATACATTAGAATTCGTGTTATCAACGCATTGGCTTGAAAGATTAAGGAGGAATTCAACTTCTTTATTGTTGTCTGTTGAACAATCATCCTTTGATTTTAATCCTCGGAACTTTTAGCAATTAAACCATTGGTCCCCATTTTTCTTGAAACTAGTTTTAATGTACGTGCGTTGCATGTGTATTCCGCATCTATTAATGAAATATTATATACAAGGACAGAAAATAATTCAGATTTCAATGATAATAACATATCACATCGCTTTATTATCAATTCTTTTGAGAAACTGTTAAATAGTATGATGCCAAATTGTCATATTATTGTTTTAGTATTTATCAAGGAGAGAAGTGTTGGGATGTACTATTAACCATGCGGTTTAGACATAGTATTTTATTCTTCATGGAATAATTATTTATTTAATTTATTCAATTCAATAAAGTACTATTTTAAATAGATCATTTGTTACATGTGTGTCCTTTTAGTTATATAGTAGACAATTTAGTGTATGGAGTCTTAGCACATGCACGGAAGATTAAATTGTTGGTTCTCATAATTAATAAACTATGTTCACAATCAAAGATATTGTTAGACCAAATATCTTGATGATTGTAGCACAAGATTATAGTATAATTTGTCTTGATTATGGGAGTGGTTTTACTCCAACTTCTTGTGCTAGTATACTCAGTGTATATTGAACGGACCAAGTAGAGAAAAGATATTTTAGTACTGAATATATAAAATATTTTCTCTAGTTCATTAAATGAGCTTATACTCCTAATTTTGATATAATTATTATGATCAATGTAATTTGTTTATTGTTTTGATTTATCAAAAGGTACGATTCTATTCAGAGTTAGTGTATGCCTAATAGATTGGACAATAACGAATAATATTTGTGAATAATAATTAGTTGATAAAATCCATGACTCGGTTTTGAGTTTGATGATACCCCTTTATGTAAGCTTATATGTAACGACCCGACTGGTCGTTTTGAGCAATTGCGGCCGGTTCGGTAGTTTGAGGTCACGAGCAGCTTCATATTATGTGTATCGACTTGCGTGCGCAGTCCGGGCATGAAACCGGTAAGCTTTTTATGTGAAAATATGAGAAATAGTAATTTTTAGAGTTGAAAATTTGGTTTTAGTTGACTTTGGTCAATATTTTTGGTAAACGGATCCGGATTTGTGTTCCGACGATCCCAGGAGGTCTGCAGTAAAATACGGGACTTGGGCGTATGCCCGGAATTGAATTCCGAGGTCCCTAGCCTTAGAAAATAATTTTTAAAGAAAATTATTGTGCTGGTTTTTTTAAAGAAAACAAAGAAATGAATTAATGTTTGAACTCGTTGGTATCAGGCATCTATTTTGGTTTCGGAGCCTGGTACAAGTTTGTTATGATATTTAAGTCCTATCTGTGAAATTTGGTGAGAATCGAAATTGATTTGACGTGATTTGGACGTCCGGTTGAAAAGTTAGAAAATCATGAGTTTTGAGGTTAAATTCATAGTTTTTGATGTTATTTTGATGATTTGATTGCACGAGCAAGTCTGTATGATATTTTTAGACTTGTGTGCATGTTTGGTTTGGAGCCTCGAGGGCTTGGGTGAGTTTCGAATAGGTTTAGGCCATGTTGCGCTTGTTTTTTATGCTTTATCGTCATTTCTTCAAGCAAAAATGACACCACATTGAGAAAATGAGGTCCAAATTCAGTTTTATTGAACCATTAGATCCGTATCGAAATTACGGAGCCATAGGAAAAAGAATCATCGAATTTGGACATCGTATGAGGAAGTTATGCTCATTTTCGTGTCAAGAAAAATTGCTGGTTTCTGGTGTGGTCGCAAATGCGAACATTTTATCGCATTTGCGATGCCCAGTTCGCAAATGCGAGATATTTGTCGCAAATGCGACTTCTACCAGCCCTGCCTTGTTCGCAATTGCGAGGGGTTTGCAAATGCGAACCCTGGGTCGCAAATGCAACATCTGAGGCCTGTTAAGTGAGATTTTAGACGGGATTTTCACCCATTTTTCAACTTTCTCAAACCCTACACCTCCATAGGCGATTTTCCAAGGTCCCAAACTTCTCCAAATCATTGGGTAAGTGTCTCTAATCAATTTTCAACTATATTTTGTGATTATATCTTAGATTTAACATCAAGTTCATGAGAATCTAAAGGAAAATTTGGGGAAAATTGTGAAATCTTTCAAAAATGTAAAATGATGATTTGAATGACCAAATGGTATCGGAATTTGATAATTTTTGTATGGGTGAACTCGTAGCGGGATGAGTATTCGGTTTTTATAAATTTTTGTCGGGTTCCGAGGTGCGGTCCCGGGGAGTTGACTTTTGTTGACTTTTTGCAAATTGTATAAGAATCATAGTTTTGTCAATTGAAATTGTTTTCTCTTGCATTGTTTGATGTATTCAAGTCGTTTTTGGCTAGATTGAGTTGAGCGTTGATGAATTGGTAAAGAAAAAGCTAAATTGAGTATTGAATTGGCCGGATTGAGGTAAGTATCTTGCCTAACCTTGTGTGGGGGACTTCCCCTTAGGATTTGAGTCTTCTATGCTAATTGTAGTCCGTGCACGCGGGGTGACGAGTGTGTGCTCATACTTATTTGTGGGAAATTTGCCTTTAGGATTCTTAGGTCCTTATGTTAATTATGTATGATTGAGTTTCCTAATTGCTTAATTTACCTCTATATGCTCCATACGATGTTGTTAGCTTCCCACTAACTCTTACCTGTTACTTGGCCTTATTTGCCTTAATTGAAACGATTGTTCTCCTCATCATTTTGTTATCTCTAAATTATGAATTCCTCTATGACCCCGTGTATGTATATGCTATGTGTCCAAATTGTTGTGGTTGACGGTGTAGTTATCACGTGCCTGTTATGTCTTGTTGTTTTATTAAGGTTATTGCGCTTCTTGGTTTTTCCGTGATTCTATTGTTGTCATGTATTCATACTCTTGGTGGTGTAATTCCTTGTGATTGGGTTGTTGGATTATTTTTTATTATTCTTCATATTGCTGCTGTGTGTTTACATTGGGACTACGGGCGATATCCCAGGAGATCCCCTCCCCCTGCCTGTTTACTTTGGGACTGCGGATATGTTTTCTGGGAGATCCCCCTGCACTTTTATATTGGAACTACGGGACTGCACCCGGTAGATTCCCCCAGTACTGGGTATTTACATTTGGGACTACGGATCGGTATTCCGGGAGATCCCTGCGCACTATGAGTTGGACTACGGGACGGCACCTGGGAGATCCACTGGATATTTATATTTAGGACTACAGGACGGTATCCTGGAAGATCCCCGGTTGTTATCTATGCGTTGAGCTGTACTCCTTCTATGATTATTTTGTCTTTATTGTTATCAAATCAAGTGTTTTAATTGTTTAGATTCCTTTACTGCCGTGATCCTTTGTGTTGGAATCCATAATGTTTACAATACCTCGCCGTATTTTATATATATATATATATATATATATATATATATATATATATATATATATATATATATATATATATATATATATATATATANCTCAATTAGTTTCTCAATTAAATTTCCATAAACCGTTTGAGGTTGTATTTTACTTAAAAAGGAATTTCTACTAAGTTAATTTATTAAATCTCATGTTAAAGGTAATAAATCATCCAAGGTTGTATTTTAATTGAAAATGGTACCTTCTTTATTCAAATAATTTCTAATAATAACTTCATCTTTTCTTGTTGAGTTCCTAGTTGGTTTAGAAATTGTACTCTACTTTATGTTATGTAAATGAGACTCCTTGAACATCTTAATTTCATTTGTTATGGACCTTATGTACTGAGTAACATGAGAACGTCGTTGCGCAAAGTGAGATAGAAATATGTGAGCACGAGGTGCCGGGTGTGCTAAAGGTTTGGTAATTGAGGTTATGATATGAGACATCGAGTTTGAGATGGCTAGAACTGTGCATCAGAAATGATATGGTTTATTGAGTTGACATCGCCTTTTTATTTGAGTACATTTTACTTGTCTGTGTCCCAGCTATGTTGGTGTTAATTTACCTGGTTACCTTTATTTCCATCCGTGTTTCCCTTTACTGTTTCTATTGTTTGTAGTTTGAGTTTCTCCCTGCTGTTGATATTACCTTGTTATCGTATCTCGATAGTTTATCGTTATATCCTGTTCAGTTTATTTGACTAGTACGTGCCTTGACTGTTCCTCGTCACTACTCCATCGAGGTTAGTCTTGATACTTATTGGGCACCGCTGTGGTGTGCTCATACTACTCTTCTGTACATTTTGTGTACATATCCAGGTATTTGGTTGATAGTAGCTGTGCGGATCGTCGCGGCGAAGACTCAAGGTAAACCTGCTACCGCGTTCGCAGACCTCAGAGTCAGCTTCGTTTGTATTTACGTTCCATTGATTCCATCTCGTTCTGGAACAATGTTGTATTTATTTTATATAACTACTCTTAGAAAGGCTTATGACTTGTACCACCGGTTTTGACGAATTGTGATTTATTGAGAGTTATTTAATTTGAAGTCAGTAAATGCTGATGTTATTTCAGTAAATGCTAGGCTTACCTAGTTTAGAGACTAGGTGCCATCACGACCCTTTCGGAGGGATTTTGGGTTGTGACATTATAAGTTTTCATGTGAAAACCCGGCCGGTGAATTTTGTATCCGTCACATGAAATAGTTTAAACGAAATTGTAAAGGATTTAATTAGTTGATTAAATTAAATTTTCAGTAATTTAATTTAATTAACTGGTATTTGAGATCTTAACATGGGGAGTTAAAATAAGTGTTATTGAATTTTTGAAATTCATATTGAGGAGTTCAATTACAGTTTTTTAGTGGAATAAATTATGATTAATTATAGTAAGAACTAATTCATGCTAATTTCGAATTAATGCTATAATTGGTAGCCTCTTTTTATTTCTGTGGTCCCTGCTATACCTAGTAAAAATCTGGACAAGACTTGAGTAAAAAGTGACTTGAGAGAAAAGTCATCTAGTAGAGTTGGAGTAGGATTCTACTTAAAAAAGGCAGAATCCTACACGTTTCTGGAGGAGTATTTTCGCCAAAATAACTCTATTAAAGGAAGACTAATTTCACCCAATAACTTCACTTTTTAGAGTTGTATTGTTCTTGCCCACCCAAAAAGCAAAATCGTCCAAGGTTTTACTAGGCATATAGCAGAAGACTGCAGCCTTGGATTCTTGCTGTTTGGAAAATTTGTGCAACTATTTCAAGAGGTTAGTGCTTCTAATCTTGTGATTATTACATTGTCTAGTTTACATGTATTTAATACCTGAAGTGTATGCTTGCTTGCGTTGCGCATGTTCTAACAAGAAGATTTGTCCCCAAAATAGTGTCTTGTTGTAAATTGTACAGCTGTTATTTTAGATATTAATTTGAACTTCAAACTCAATACTTTGCAGTGATTGAAATTTTTATATATTAGATCTCGACTTCGGTTTATTTATTATCAATTTAAAGTGATAATTCAGATTGTTAGGAAATTTAAAAATTATTCTAGTTACCAAAGTTGTCTATATTTTGTTGTTAAATTTAGGTAGAATAACTAAACCACTCTCAAACCTGGCACCTAATAAGAGACAATCAATATTTTTAAATATTTTGTGATTGACATCCCACTTTAAGAATTTATTCTCTTTTTTTTTTTTGGTTATAATCGTCTCTGTATCAATTGCTAAAAGCAATAAAGCAATATCTACACTCATATGTGTTTCAAACATGAAACAGAAACTTGGAAAGAAATCAATGTGGAGATAAATCCTTAGGAAAATTAATATGGAATGTATTATAGTTATATATAATAATTCAAATAAGGAAAAAAATTTATATATGCTATAATTGACTTTAAAATTTTAAGTATTAGAATTTCTACATAGTTCAAATAAGAAAGATGTAATAAGCAAAATTTTAATTGATTTTAAAATCCTAAATTAAAAAAAAATTAAATAACAAATCTATTTTTAAAAGGTACCATACTTGGTCCACGAGTAGATTTTTCTAAAAGCAAAAAATCATTCTCTAATCATTAAACAAAACAATTCACAATAATGAACAAACGCGAATAAATATTCAATTTCTAGATTAAGCTAAAATCTTTAGCGATATCCTAAAAATTACGAAATCAATGAGTATATGATTGCATACCATCTGATTCTAAAGATCTTTATGGGTTGAATCTTCTGCAAGGAAAATAGAAAGGCGCTCAACGACAACACATAATCTATGACAAACAAATACAAACACTTTGACCATATTTTATAGACCTCTTCAATTTCCGTAGTCTCTTACTACATATGCACAAAGTATCAATAGTCTAATCTACCTACATACAAAATCTTCTGATACTATGTGTTGTACACAAAGAACAGAAGGTTAAAAATTAATGATTAACTACATGTGGATGTGGGATAGTTCAAGTTTATTTTTTTTTAAAAATAACAACAACAACAACAACATACCCAGAATAATTTCATAAGTGGAGGAGGGTAATGAGTACGCAGACCTTACCCCTACCTGAGTTTATTTTTTCAAAATATCTAAGAAAATAAGTTATATATAAGATTTTAAAAAAATGGTAATAAGGTGTCAAAAACAAAACTAAAAGTTTTAATATGACCCATTCTATTTCGCTAAAAAATAAAATATAATCAAGCTCCAAATAAAACTGTTGCCACGATGAACATGGATGAATCAATATGAACTTCACTTCTTTATTTATATGGGGGAAAAGATAGACAAATAAAACTAAAAGTACTCAGAGAATTTTCAAGTCCATTAAAGAATTCGTGATCAATTTACTGTTTTTTTTAATCAATTTAGTCTATATAGCAGATTTACGAAGAAAAATTAATAATTGAGCCTATCCATTGACCAGACCTGTGCTCGAGTTATATGATACACAAATTAAATAGGACATATAGAATTAAAAAATTCCTTAATCGTTACAAAATAAAAAATAGAAGAACACACAGAATAATTCATACCCATTCAAGAAATAAAAAGATGTTACACCCCATCTTTTCGTACGTTAGAGTATCCGTAAGTCAATTGATGTAAGCTCAGAAATGAGATCAACTTTGAAAGTACATAAAGTAAGTTAATTATTTTACAATGGAGGTTACAAATATTTAAGATCATGAATACCAATTACTAAGAGGGTTTGAAGGCTTCGAAGCTAAATGAATTGAAGAAAATAAGTTTCGTCAAAAGTTGACAAGTTGGGAATGTTATAACATGTACTTTTGGGGTGAGACTAGGGTGCTTAACCTTATAAGGAGATTATGTTATGAGTTATTTTATTCGTATGATAGTCGTGTGTCATGTTTTGAAGTCAAGCGAGTTGTGAAACAAAAGTTGGAAAAGGTCATCACAAGTTACATTCATAAATATGGTGAAATTTAGGTCAAATGTAGCTGAGCATTTCTCCCAATGTACTTGGAATTATCGAATGATCTACCTACCATATTGAAGATCTACGAGTCTAGTTTCCAACGGATTAAACCATTCATTGATACAACATTTGAGTAGAGAGATATGCATATTTTTGCGAGACTGCGCAAAATGGTAGGTGACAAGTAGGTGCATCACCTACTTGCCAAAAGGAGAGGCCACAATTAAAAGCCCTAAAATCGGCCAAGAGAGGTGTTTTAAGGACATATTAACTCATTTCATTCACTTATTTCACAGACCAAAAATTAGATTGAACCCCTGCACCTCCTCTCCACAAATTCCACACAAACCCTAGGTTATTTCGGATGCTACGATGTGATTCTAGTGCCGAAAACCCGGACAGCTTGCTAGTTTCTCTTTCTCCTTTATGTAGCTGCGTTGGGGGACTGATTTTTTATGAAGAAGGGCCAGGTTTTGTGGTTTATACTAAGTACAAGGTAAGGTTATGCTTCTCCTTTCATTATCTATGCGTTTGCGAGTTGTAACTCGATCGTAAAGAATAGACCTAACGAGTTTCGAAAGAATGGTATGTTGTTTGTTCTTGTGTCATGGTTGGCTGGTTGTGAACCAATTTTTAGTTGAATTCATGGCTGGTTTATTGTATAAGAGGTATAATTATGTACTTTTGGTTGTGTTTCTCAAATTGAAAGAAAAGACAAGTCGAAACGTGTTTAAGTAAACTGAAAAATTAATGTTGAGTTGTTGAACTTGTGGGACTGTTTTGTGGGCTGTTTCGTGTTTCTATTGGGTTGTCTCTTTTGATACTGTTTCTATGGAGTTGAGAGGAGGAAGGGTGTGGATAAACACCACATAATGGTAGGGTTGTTTGCTGGCTGTTCGTCGTAACATTTTCGGATTGTTTAACACTATTATTGTTGTCGTGTTGTGTATGAAGTGATAGGGTATATTGGGCTGTTTGGTGATCGTTTTGACTTGTGTGAAGTCATATATATAGGGGAGGTGCTATCCGTTTCATCGTAAAATAGGTTGTGGTCGATACATAATAGTTACGACGCTTAAACAATAACGACACTGTCATTTCTCTTATTGTAGACTAAAGAGTCGTGACATTTGCATAGCTTGAGGTTGGGCAGTACATATACAAGGTATGTTAAGGCACTTCCTTCTTTCTTTTGGCATGATCTAAAGTGAAATGAATACGCTGCTTCATAACGGATCTACTCCTAGCAACTAAGATTGTCCATGTTGTTCTTTCCTTATAAAATTATTCTAAGCAAGTGTGTATGATCCTTGAATCCAACTAAGGTTCATATTAAGGGTATGGATGTCCATAATGTTCTTAAGTCACTTCGAAAGGTTTAGAACGTGATTTCATGAGTCTAGCATGTATTATATATAGTATCTATTTTACTCTACCGAGCCGCGCTATAGTCGGCCGGGTACGACACCTATTGTGCAACCACAGATCAGTTGGGTTTATCGAGCTCTACGTGGCCGGGTACAATTCTACCGAGCCTTGTGATGGCCTGGTATGTATTTACAGAGTCCTCTTTGAGGTCGGGTACGATATTATGATGATGATGCCCACAGAGGCAAATATTTTTAAAAGTTTATGTATATATATGTATTA
Source organism: Nicotiana attenuata (assembly GCF_001879085.1). NCBI lineage: Eukaryota > Viridiplantae > Streptophyta > Magnoliopsida > Solanales > Solanaceae > Nicotiana > Nicotiana attenuata. The sequence goes on from NW_017675785.1 coordinate 28,627, forward strand.
TGCATTTCATATCAGTAGCCCCCAGAGGCACTCAGATGTTACAGGTTGTATCTCCTCTATCTCTCTTTACAATATTGTTCTTGTTTATGCTTTCCTGCCTTACATACTCAGTACTTTATTCGTACTGACGTCCCTTTTGCTTGGGGACACTGCATTTCATGCGCGCAGGACCCGATTGGTAGGTTGACTGTCCTCCAAGTAGGCTATCAGCTCAGCGGAAGTGTTGGTGCACTCCACTTGCTCCGGAGTTGCCTATTTGGTCAGTATGCTTTGGATAGGTATTGATTGGTATGGCGGGGTCCTGTCCCGACATGTATGATTTTATGTTCTCTTAGAGGCTTGTAGACAGATGTCAGGTGTATAAATACTTGTATGGCCTTGTCTGCCTATGTTTTGAGTTTACAAATGGTCATGTCGCCCTTATAGGCCCGTACATCACATGTATAAGTTTGTATATCATGTTGGGTCGTCATATGTTGAGTATTGACGGGTTTTCTGGCTCATTTACCCATGATAGTATAATAAGAAAGATACGCTACGTTGGTACTCGGTTGAGTAAGACATCGGGTGCCTATCGCGGCCCTTTGGTTTTGGTCGTGAAAAAAGAAAAAAGGTACTCATGCTATTTTCACTCTAAAAGATACTCATGATTTCTTCACTCTAGTGCTCCAAAAAATCTGGAGAACATACAAGCGTTAATAGATTTAATAGATCATAAATAATAGAAAATCAACCAACAAATCGATTTCATAATCAAGACGTTTTCACATCACATATCAATACTTGGTAGTCACAAAAATTCTATATGAAAGATATACAAGAGCTTCACATAGACAAAAATTAGTTTTTATACCATAACATAGGAGAACAAAAAATACAAAACAAACAAAAATAAATAAAACAAAGATCCGAACTTTACGAACCTGACCAAGAACGCATAAGTAGCGATGATGTGGTCGGAGACCAACTTTAACTTGCACTAAAAAATACTTGTAATAGTTTACATGTTAGATTTTGATTTGGACTCAACAATAGCTCTATGAATCCCATTATGACAATAAGGCGGGAAGAAATATACAGTAAATTTTTGTGTTGATAGGAGTTATATTTGTATTGAAATTGTTCACAAAGGCAACGTTATTTAGAATTCTATTTTTGGTTAAGAAAAATATTATATTACCAAAGGGAAAAAAATGACTCATTTAACTTAAAAGAAATGGCAAGAAGTCTTAAATATTAGGATAATAATTAAATGACTATTTTGTCTAGTACGGACTCTATTTTTTAAGGGTAAAAAAGGCGGACGATATTTCGCTAAGGGCATTCGTGCTTTTAATATAGTATAGATAGCTCACTCAAGTTTTTGAGGCCAAACGCACACGCAAGTATACGCGGTCGTCAAGTAATAAAGTGACTAAAAGTCGGATGTCGAACCTACGAGGACTTGTGATTAACTATTAACTAAATTAGACTACCCTAATTATCTAAACAAGAATTAAACCTAGAAGTATTTGGTTCTAAACTAATTAAATAAAGAATATAAATAATGAACTTTTAACAGAGAGAAAGAGCAGATTTTTATGATATCAATGTAATGAAAATGATCTAGGGTTATGGGCTATCTAACATTCCTATTGTATTCTTCAATTGAATTGTCTAATTAATTTATCTAGTTTATTGGTTGACAGGGTTAATATTGCTCATAAGAATCTGTCGAGTTCTTACTCGCCTATTCAAGCTAACCTAATGCCTATATGTCTATGGAGTTAGAATCAACAAGAACGCATTTATAATTCTTGTAAATCAACCAAGCAAGGCAATTAGGTATATGTCTATCTAACCGCGAATCCGTTCCCCGATGCCCAGGTTCAAGAGCTTGCTCTACTCAATCCTATATGCAATCTAGAATTCCCACTTTCGAGTTCAACTCTAGATTCGTAGATAGTATTCTATTGGTGATCAAGCAATCAAATAATTAAGTGCAGGATTAAATAAATAAACCAATATAATAAACTAAGAAATCAAAATCAATATCCGAATAACAATAATCATGAAAGAACCACAACCCTAGAACGTGAAGTTTAGCTCCACATAGACATGGTAGCAAAACAACAAACATACAAAGAAACATAAAAATTACTAAGTTTGGTCGAAGAAAAGATGAAACCCGGCCTCCACGGCGGCTCTGTACTTGTGTTTTCCTCTCAAAAACGTCCTCCTTCTCTTGCCTCTCTTTTTTCTTGCACTAAACTATGAAAACCTTCATACCTAATCCTTGGGCGAGCTTGACTTTATATAGGTTAAGTGAAATTTCCTCCAGACTTCCAATTTTACCCCTGACAAGTCTTTTCCGGAACTGGGACTAGCGCGAACGCGCTACTGCTCGCGCTAGGGGTCGCGCTAGTTGACTGACATTCTGCCTCCCGCATCTGGACTAGCGCGATCGCGCTAGTCTGGGCCTTTATTTCCTCAATTTTTTTGTCTAGTCTTCGCGCACACTCAACCCCGAGGGATATTTCTTACTCCAAAGTAGCTCCAATCTCAACTTTAAGGCATCACATAGGCTCCTCGTCCTTTGTTTCTTTTTTCTTCTTTTGCAATTTCTTCAATCATTGTTTCATCATCTCATTATAATATTTTCCATCATCAAATAATGACGAGGCATTTTTGTAGTGCATAAAATACACATACAATCTCTACTTTGCTCCAAATTTCGTCTTAAACGTACCTACACATAAAATAGATTCAATTAAGCACAAATATAATACAATTTAGCATTAAAGCACCTAAATGTAAGGTAAGTAATGCACAAAAAATATATAATTATAGCCAAATATCACTAAGTATGAAAGACAACCCTTCCCAACCATCCGCTGGGCCTTCAGAAATGAAATCACCCTACTAGGAACAAAATCGGTCGAACCTCGCCACTCAATCCCTGGCTAATATCACATCAAAGTCCACCATACAAAGCAACAAAAGGTCCACTCGGGTCTCCAGACCCCCAATAGTCACCACACATGACCGACATACGCGGTCCACCATAATAGTATCGCCCACTAGAGTAGATACACGAACAGATGAAACAAAAAACTCACGGGGCATATCCAGATAACGAGCAAAATATGATGACACGTATGAAAAAGTGGAACCAAGATCAAATAATACAGAGGCATCTCTGTGGCGGACTGAGACAATACGTGTAATCACAACATCTGAAGCAATAACATCTGGTCTGGCTGGGAGTGCATTGAAATGGGCCTGACCACCACCTGATCGACCTCCCCCTCTAGGGCGACCCCTAGCTGACTGACTCCCACCCCTAGCTGCCTGAGCGGGTGGTGAAGTAACTGGAGCTGAAGTTGAGGGCTGACTCCTCTGCTGAGACGGACCCTCAAGAAGACGAGGACACTGCCTCCTTATATGTCCAAACTCTCCACACTCATAACAACTCCCTGGTGTGGGGAACGGGGACTGAAGGGAACCCCTGGCACCGGAATGACAAGTAGAAGGACCTGGCATGGAAGAGCCCAGAGCTGATGGAGCACGAGACGAACTCTGGGCTGGTAGGGCGTTGAGGGATGAATGGCCCTACTAAGAACCATGGCCCAAAAATGCCCCACGATGAGCTGGGCGAGCCGACTGAGCATGCCTAAAGGGACAGCCTCTACCGTGCTGAAACATGCCTCAAAGGTAGCACCGGACATCGTCTCCCTGGTCATGAGAATCCAAATCTAATATGTGAGGCCATCCACGAACCTCCTGATCCTCTCTCTGTCCGTAGGAACCAACCAAACAGCATGGCGAGCTAACTCGGAAAATCTCATCTCATACTGTGTCACAGTCATATCTCCTTGATACAACTGCTCGAACTCCCTGCGCAGCTCCTCTCTGTGGGACTGTGACACATACTTCTCCAAAAAGAGAACGGAGAACTGCTGCCAGGTAAGGGGCGCTGCATAAACCGGCCTACGCCTCTCATAAGCCTCCCACCAAGTAAAGGCAGCTCCAGAAAACTGAAAAGTAGTAAATTCTACCCCGCTGGTCTCCAAAATACTCGCTGTACGAAGAATCCTCTGACACTTGTCCAAGAAACCCTGGGCATCCTCGCCCTCTGTACCACTGAAAGTCGAAGGCTGAAGTCTACCGAACCTCTCCAATCGACGCTGCTCGTCCTCAGGCATAACTGGTACTACAAAACCCTGAGCGGGTGCAACCGGCTGGGCTGGTGGTGCCTCCGGTGTCTNCCGGCTGGGGCTGGTCGGTGCCTCCGGTGTCTGCAATCCCCGAACGACCTGCTCGGGTGTACGGGCGGCGGGAGTCTGAGTGCCTCCCTCGACTTGAGAAGTGGCTGCGGTAGTAGAAACTGCGACCGCCTAAGCAAGACTAGTGCACACGGTCAAGATCTGAGTCAAGGTCTCCTGAAGACCGGGAATGACAATAGGCACTGTGGGTGCCTGAGCTGGTCCCGCTGGAGCATCCCCCACTAGAATCTGATTATGAACTGGGGCGGCTGGTGGATCTGCAGGTGCTGCCCCATCTGCTGTACGAGCTATACCCCTGCCCCTACCACGGCCTCGACCGTGACCTCGGCCCCTAGTTGCTCCAACTGGTGGTCGTCCATCCTGACTGGTAGCATGTGTCCTCACCATCTGTGAGAGAATAGAATAACAGAAGTTTAGTACTAGAATCAACAGATTTGCACGACAGAAATTTCAAGAATGCGAAGTTTTTCCTAAAGGTTTTGCAGCCTCCCGAGGATAAGTACAGACGTCTCTGTACCGATCCGAGAGACTCTACTAAACCGGCTCATGACCTGTGAGACCTATGTAACCTAGGCTCTGATACCAACTTGTCACGACCCCAAATACCCTCGTCGTGATGGCTCCTATCACAGAACTAGGCAAGCCAATCCAACATTTACCACATCGAATTTCCTTTTATAATTTCGTCTTTCTAAAACAATTAAGTCTCAAATTCTTCATATGTAATATATAAACCAACAAAAATATGCGGAAAACCAATACCAAATATACTAACACAGCCCGAATATGGTGTCACTAGTCATGAGCCTCTAAGTACAACCAAAGCACATATCTGAATAATACAAAATAGTCTGAAAGAATAAAATACTAAGATAGGAAGGAGGAAGGCAGGGTTGCGAACGTCGTGCAACTACCTTGCGATCTCCGGATAAACTCTGAGAGTGCTGGAAGCTCTCACTCTGATGCTCGGGCACCTAGATCTGTACACAGGGTGCAAGGAGTAACGTGAGTACGCCAACTCAGTAAGTAACTTAAGTAAATAAAATCTGGTTGCAGTGACAAGCATTTAAAATCATATAAGAAATCTTAAGTCAAATCTGCAGTTCGATAATCAGTTACCTCATAAAACTCCAGTTTCTATTAAAATCCTTTAAATATATTTATTCATCATTTTTCAATAGAGGTTCAGTATAAAAGAAGAGTGAAAGCAGCATAATGTCATAGACAAGCCCCTCGGGCAAGGTATCACTCATAAGTATAGCCCCTCGGACAAGGCTCTCAGTCACTCGTGACTTAGCTCTCGTCAATTATTACTCACACTCAGCACACCGGTGTCACACCTCCTTTTTCGCGACACCTGGTGAGGGCGTAAAGGAGTTTTTCCAATTAAAGGACAGTCGGAATGGGATTTATTATTAATATTCAGAGTCGCCACTTGGGAGATTAATGGTGTCCCAAGTCACCGGTTGAATCCTGATCCGAGAAAATTATGACTCTGTTAACAGTCCGCGAACCAGAACTCCGAGTAAGGAATTCTGTTAATCCGGGAGAAGGTGTTAGGCATTCCCGGATTTCGTGGTTCTAGCACGGTCACTCAACTGTTGTATTTGCTTTATCTGATTTTTAAACATATTCTAACCTATGTGATTTTATTTTAACCGCTTTTATTTTATGTCTTTTTAATAAGAATTGCAACGTCGTAAAAATGTGTCTCGAACCACGTCACACCAGTGCGCCCGTGGCTTTTGACGCATTCCGACTTCGTTGAGATTTAGATTTGGGTCACATAAATGTGCACCCGCATTAAGGAAGGTAATATTATTAAAATACGCGCTTAAAGCAACTACGCTTTTATTATCTTTGGGGGAAACCGTGAAATTCGCTAAACGGTTCACCCAAATTCTAAGTATTTTATAACATCTATTGAGGGCCCCGTAATTTGCATTTTTATTGGCGAGGCTCATCTCACTTTATTATTTAAAAGGCAAACCTAAAGTAACTACGATCTTCTATTTCACTTGTCCCCAATGAAAGAGTCCTAATGAATTTATTGCTGGATTAGAGCACACCGGAAGGAAAATTGCGTTCAGGTCTACCTCAAAAGAATGGCCCGTCACAAGCCCTGGCCTAGGCGCAAACGTACACGGGCGCACGAACTGAACCTGGGCCGCTCATTAAGGCACTGGAGCCTACACTTTTGACAATGGGCTGTTGAGCCCAAATCATCAAGGCAGACCAAGCTTCACTTCGATTCACACAAGCAGCCACTGAAATTGCTTCAATTTGTTCTACTCAAATCTAGATGATACTGACTGCTTTAATTTTAATTTTATACCCGGGCTTGTGTATGACTGAACGGATCACTGCATTATTCTGAATGCGTTGGTCAAACTAAAGTATCACTAACTAAATTAAAATATCAAACTTAACGGACTAAATTGACAAACGTGCACATTTGTTATCAAATTCTACCCACACTCTACTGCTCACCCAAAATACTAATTCAACTTCATACATCAAATAGATCTGGAGCAATTAATCATGTGAGGCTATTAAACTAAGGAGTAATATAAACAGACGTAAAATGCCATGATTATCTAAGGTAACTAATAACTAACTCATAAAGTCAGTTCCAGTACTTGAAATTATCCCCTAAATCCGAAAGTTGGCAGCGACTCATTTCCACATAAACCTGTTGCACTATATATTATGCTAAAGTATTGGAATTAGGATCTAGGCAGATAAATCACACAGTCCAAATAAATCACACAGTCCAGTACAGCCCGTGGAGTTTCAGTTAATACAGTTCAGAAGTTGTTTACACAATTCAATTATACAGTTAATACTATGGGTAAATGCAGAAAAGTAAACAAGATCAGCAGGTGAAGAATCCGCGAGGTTCCATTCCAAACTCTTAACATCATGTATTACACCACTAAGGTTCGAGACATGTACCTGGAATTTGAATCAAAATTGAAGAGATAGAGGTCAGTAGCAGCAACAATGACTCAGCAACAGTAACCAACAATCAAGCAGTGACTCGGAACTGAAGTTCTGACCCAGAATATGACGTTCCAACCAAATAACAGCTAATTTCAGTAGAACTAAACAAGTAATAAACCAGAATAAACTTCGAACATCTCAGCCTTGACTTGAACTCCACTAGAATAGCTCAATCACTTCCAAAATTGACTCAAATCGACATTCAGGAAATCCCTAAAACTTCAACCACCCGATGTTGAACTAGAAGATGCAAATCAAATATCACAACTCGGAATTAACCTAAGGCTGTCAATGAAGCAGTTTTTTTTGGATTTTTTATAGCTTTTTTTTTTTTTAGATTTTTTATGAAGAAAAGAAGATTTCAGATCTAGTGTTCATCTGAAATTCAAATTCCGTATTCTGGAAATATAAACTACTTTGAGGGGGAATTTTTGGGGCTTCCCAAACTTGTGGATCAAGGCAAATGAATGCCTATTTATAGATGAACTTAGGGTCCAACTTCAGATTTTCCCTTTACCCATTAGTCCCTATTTTAATTCTATTTTACCCTTTATTTTCTGACTTGTTACACAAGTAACTACCCTAAGTTTTACTGAAATCTGCACTATAGTCCATCCTAGAAGGTTCTATACCCATTACAATTCCTATTCTACCCTTACCTTGGTTCTAAATTTACCAATCTTAATGAAACTACCCTTTTTCCTGCCTAAACTACTCTTTAAATCCTCTTGGAATTACTGACCAACCCAAGTAAAACCCCTGAGTTTCAGCTTACCCTGGTGAGTCAATATTAGCTAAATACTAACCCATCATTACCTAACAAGTGAACTAACTAATCCTACTGAAATTAACTCCTAATTATCATTCAAAACCTAAGGCTAAATTTAAACTAAGGTCACAATTAAAATGATAGCACCAACTTCCAATTATCAACTCAATGAAAGTTAAGATTCAAACCAAATAAGATTAAGCAACATCCAAACGACACGAAGAACAGAATAGAAATCCAGTTGAAATTCCAAGAACTAATCATTGGCTAATCAGTAGAAAAATGGGAACTAAAGTGTAATTCAAGTCAGAAATTACTCATGAAATCAAATATGAATCATAGAATCAACTAAGATCAGAAACTATGTAGGCAAATCATCCTAGACGACAATTAAACTAGAACTCAGAAATTATGAGGACAGAAGCAATCGTAGAAAAAGAAAAAAAATTAAACAAAGAAGAAGGGAGAAGGACAAAACTCACTGATTTGAGTCTTCAACTAGACTGAGTTCACACGTGGTCTCACCAAATTCAGTACTTCAAAAAAAATTTTGGAAAAAACAAGCACAAAAATTTTTTTGAAAAAAACGATAAGAGAAAAAGAGAAAATAGCAGTGTAGAGAGTTAATTACCTATATTAGAAAAACCAATGTCCAAGTAGTGCCGAAATTCCGCCGGATTTTCGAGAAAATTGAAAGGAAAAAAAGAAGAAAGGTATTTTTTTTATGGAAAAGAAAAACAAAAAGAGTTTTATTTTCTAATTAGTTTGTTTTATTTGCCACTGAAAAAGAAAATACAAAAAAAAGAGTCTTGCTTTCAGAAATAGTGTATTTGCCTACAAAAAACAAAAGAGTTTAGTTTTCGAAAATAGTTAGTTTTATTTGCCCGAACTACGCGGGTTTGATTCTCACCGGGTGTGAGATACGTAGGCAACCCTCGTCGGGTCCAACCTCCCCTTTGCAAAAATAGCCAAAAAATGCCAAAATTTTTAATTTCATCATGAATAAGTCGGGTGCCGCCATTCTTGCTTAAAATAAGCCGAATGTCCCCAAAAGGGCGCTGGAACGCTGTTTTTGCAAGAACAGCCACCCTGAGTCAGTTTTAACGGTTAGCAGGCACAGCCTTAAAATCTTCTTTATGAAGTGCTGAAAGGCCGTATCCGCAATACCGGCTGTTTGTTTAAATTGGAAATTTGAACAGAGATTGTGCCATTTTTCTCTTTTAGGTCAAAATAAGTGATTAAAATCACCTTAATAAATGTGCAGGATGAGCACGACTCAAAATGAATTATTTTCAATCATGCATAAAATTCCTTTGGAGTTACGTCTGTGGTGGAACGACTTAGGCGGAGAAGGGCAAGATGCAGTCAAGAAACATTTGAAAGGGCTTACCGGTTTGCTCGATATTGTGCCTCAGGGAGATATTATTAGAGCACTGGTTACATGTTGGGACCCAGCACATAATGTGTTCCATTTTTCGGACTTTGAGCTTACCCCGACATTAGAGGAAATAGCTGGCTACATTGGAAAGGATGAGGTTCCGTTGAGGCACAAATACTTGGTTGCCCCCAGATTTGTAGCCGTACACAGATTTCTAGACTCTTTGAAGATAGTCAGAACCGTCCATAACACAGATCTGGCAAATGGCTTTTGTACTCTGAGCTTCATATATCATCGATATGGCCATATCGGGGGGTTCAACAACCCAGAAAGTAAGATATGTAGCAAAGGAAACCGCTAGAAGTGGGAGGAGTATCGACGTTTCGCCTTTATGGTGGCTTTCCTGGGGCTTTTAGTATTTCCAAGGAAGGATGGGAACATTGACATAAAAATAGCTGGGGTCGTCAGCACGTTAATTACTCAAGCCAAAAGTACACTTGCACCCATGATATTGGCCGACATCTTCCGTGCTCTTACAGCCTGCAAGGCCGGGGAAGCTTTCTTCGAGGGGTGCAGTCTATTGTTACAAATGTGGATGATCGAGCATCTGTGTCATCGTCCTCAGTTTTTGAGCTACAGGTCTCCAGAAAAAACATGCATAGAAGAGTTTTACACGAGGATTAAAGGGGCCAAATTGCCAGAAGGAGTCACGGGTTGGACAACATATTTTCGGTCCCTCACTGCTAGCCAAATAGAGTGGACACTGGGATGGTTACCCGTTGATAAAATCGTATATATGCCGGCAGCCCGACCACATTTCCTTCTGATGGGGCTTAGAAGCATTCAGCCTTACGCACCGTATCGAGTGTTGAGGCAGCTGGGGAGATGCCAGATAGTACCCAAGGATGATGATCTTAGTTTTCAAGTGGTGGAGATTGGCCCTGATGGCCAGTTTCCTGAAGCAATGGTCCGCCAAGTCTGGAGCGAATGTTAATATTTGGCGGCAAACACTTGTGTTCGAGATCGAGCCAAAGGAGAAGTGTCGCCTGATTATCAGGCTTGGTATAGAAGGGACGTTGCATTCGGAAGACCGGCCAAACGACCTCACATCCAGGAATTTGTTGAATCATCATGAGAACAGTGGGCTTGGTTAACTAAAGAAAATGAGTATAGGGCCCGCATAGGAGCATTAGGAAAACAGGTCCAAGACCTCCGATTTGAGAATAGCTTGCAAGCCGCGGCTGATGAAGGTGAAAAAAAACAATTGGCCAAAGAGAATGAAGCCTTGCGAGCCCAAATCCAAAAAATGAAGTTAGAGGCCGATAACCCTGTCAGGAGTGCCAAAGATGCAAAGCTTATAGCAAATCTAAGGCAAAAGGTGAACGACTACAGTTTTGACCGCAACAAGGCAGAAAAGGAATTAGCTGGGGTCCGGAAGCAATTGGCTAAAAATGCAGAAGAACGGGCCCGCATGGTTAAACAGTTAAAAGAAGAATATGACAATGAGGTCACGGGATTAAAGAAAAAGGTTATTGCCACAGAAAACCGTATGATCAAACAGGCAAAAGAATTCAAAGTCGAAAGAGAACATTGTTACATGGCATTGGCACAGTTAGAAATGGACTTGCAACAACTCCGGGAACAAAGCCAGGCGGCTGAGCAAACTTTGGAGGCTAGGGCCCAGCAGATAGGGCGGTTGCTTCAAGAGAANAAATAAATGCCTCTGTTCTCCAGGCGGGCTCCTGATTGCTAAAAACTTGAAAATAAATGCCTCTATTCTCCAGGCGGGCTCCTGATTGTTAAAAACTTGACAATAAATGCCTCTGTTCTCCAGGCGGGCTCCTGATTGCTGAAACTTGAAATAAATGCCTCTGTTCTCCAGGCGAGCTCCTGATTTCAAAGATAGACAAACAACAAAAGGAAAGAATTTTCTGCCCCAGTTTGGTAAATGGATACAGCATATTATCAAGTATTAAAAATTAAGCTAAAATTGAATGCATTCCCTTGTTCTCCAGGTGGGCGCCTGACTGCTGAAATTTGAAATGCATTCCCTTGTTCTCCAGGTGGGCGCCTGATTGCTTAAACTTGAAATGCATTCCCTTGTTCTCCAAGTGGGAGCCTGACTGCTGAAATTTGAATTGTATTCCCTTGTTCTCCAGGTGGGCGCCTGATTGCAACAAAACAAACAACAAAGAAAATTTTTGCCCCAGTTTGGTAACTGGATACAGCATGTTATCAAATATTAAAAATTAAAGCTAAAATTGAATTGCACTTCCCTTGTTCTCCAGGTGGGCGCCTGACTGCTGAAATTTAAAATGCATTCCCTTGTTCTCCAGGTGGGCGCCTGATTGCGACAAAATAAACAAACAAAGAAAATTTTCTGCCCCTGTTCCAATCAAAGAAAAATTTGTTAATGTAAAATGGTGGTTAGCTGCTGGCATTCTTGTTGGCCATGCTCCCGCTTCCGACTTTGCTCTGACTTGCTTCTTTGGACTTGCCTCGACTTGCCACGATTTCCCAATTGACTTTCAACCCTCTGATCTTGATGACCCTCATGCTTTACCTCGTATTACTGTTTGGTGTTTCTGTTCCCTTCTTTTGAACCCTGCTTCTTCCTCACAACCATCCGATTATTACTCTGATTTTCATTGGTCCTCCATGGTTTACTCTCTTTTGACATGTTCCCATCTTGTTGTGCCATCTAACTGGGAATCTAGTAGTTAACTTTGACATCCTTCTTTTGTTTTTGAATAGAACTGACACTAAAACATCTTATAGACAGACTTCAAGAGAAAGAAATGCAATGACCTCGAAGGTTTTGAGGATAGAAAAACTATGAAAACAGATGAGGTGTAATGAAGAGAAAAAGGACAAGACTTATCTGAGCGGAAAAGCTGCTTCCATTGATCGTGCCATGCATTTTGGATTCCAGCCTAGTCTGTCCAACCAATCAATTATCAGTTACCACATTTGGTTGTCTCATACTTTCATGCCCAACTCTCGCCAAACTCAAACCTTGCGTGTTTTGCCATGTTTCAAACAACCTTCAACCACAGACTTCTTTCATTTGCCCAACTGAAAGATCTCACTTTCTCCTTACAGTGCCCGTGAGGGTTTTCACCAATAAGACTCTCTCATTTTAATATCTCTCCAACTCACCTCGCCTTACGGTGCCCGTGAGGGTTTTCACCAATAAGAGTCTCTCAACTTACATCGCCCTATGGTGCCCGTGGGGGTTTTCACCGATAAGACTCTCTCATTTTATCATTTCCCTTCTGTCACCAGAGTGTTGTCTCTGACCTGGGTCGCTTTACCTGCCCGTATTGACATTTCTTGAGACTGATTAGAAGGTCTTTCTTTGGACCGTAATGTGGCTTTTGGATGGGTTTTAGAAAGAAAGGTATAAAAGCTCAAAATAATTCAAATGTGGGTTCAACATTACAACTTTCGGAATCACATCTCCTGCAACAACCATAACTTCTGACCCAGTTTCTTTCTTGGGGATTCTTGGATTTTTCCTCTGTTGTGACTGAACCTCAGTGAGGCTGCCTACGTACCCTTTCGGGATCAAGTCAACATAGTTCAGGCCATAGAACTACTTTATTGTGGCAATCTTTCTTTCTCCAACTTTTCCTTTTCTTTCTTTTCGTTTCTTTTCTTTTCCTTCTCTTTTCTTTTTTTTTCTCTTTTTTTTTCTCTTCTTTTCTTTCCTTTTCTTTTCTTCTCTTTTCTTTTCTTTTCTTTCAGACTGTTTTTTCGTCGTTTCTCCGCTGACTTTCCCTGCTCGGGCTTTCGAGTTTTGTTATTGATTCCGAAAGAGGGATACGAAAGGAAACATAATAAGGCTCAAAGGGATAACAAAGGATAACGTGTTTGGGTAGCAGAACAAAATGCCTTCATCATTTAAATCTCAAAACATGCCAAATACAATCAGGTACGCAAAGATAAAGAAAATCATACATAATATCTCTTAACTGCATCAGAATTGATAGCCATTTCTACACATTGTCCTTCCACGTCCGTTAGATATAGAGCACCATTGGACAAAACTCTGGTTACCACAAATGGTCTTTGCCAGTTTGGGGCGAACTTTCCTTTTGCCTCAGCCCAATGAAGTAGGATACGTCTGAGCACCAACTGTCCTACTTCGAACTTCCGCAGACGCACTTTCTTGTTGTATGCTCTTGCCATTCTTCGTTGGTACAGTTGACCGTGACACACTACTGCCAGTCGCTTCTCATCAATCAAACTTAGTTGTTCCAAGCGGGCTTTAACCCATTCATCATCATCAATCTCTGCCTCTGCGATGATTCCGAGGGATGGGATTTCAACCTCTGCGGGTATTACTGCTTCGGTTCCATACACCAATGAGTAGGGAGTCGCTCCTACTGAAGTGCGGACAGTAGTGCGATAGCCTAACAAAGCAAAAGGTAAATTTTCATGCCATTGCCTTGACCCTTCTACCATTTTCCGAAGTATTTTCTTGATATTCTTGTTAGCTGCCTCGACTGCCCCATTTGCCTTAGGACGATATGGAGTGGAATTGCGGTGCATGATCTTAAACTGCTGACATGTCTCGGCCATCAAATGACTATTGAGATTGGCACCATTATCTGTGATGATTACCTTCGGGATCCCAAACCGGCATATGATATTTGAATGTACGAAATCGACAACTGCCTTCTTAGTCACGGATTTGAAGGTTTTTGCCTCCACCCATTTAGTGAAATAATCAATAGTTACCAAAATGAATCTATGCCCATTTGAGGCTGCTGGCTCAATCGGACCGATAACATCCATTCCCCAAGCAACGAACGGCCATGGCGCTGACATTATATGCAATTCAGATGGTGGAGAGTGAATCAAATCTCCGTGTATCTGACATTGATGACATTTGCGCACGAAGCTGATGCAGTCCCGTTCCATGGTAAGCCAATAATAACCTGCTCGGAGGATTTTCTTTGCCAATATGTATCCGCTCATATGAGGTCCACAAACTCCCGCATGTACCTCAGCCATGATAACTGTAGCCTGTTTGGCATCTATGCATCTCAATAACCCAAGATCTGGAGTTCTTTTGTACAATACTCCTCCACTGAAGAAAAATCCGCTTGCCAAGCGTCGAATTGCTCTCTTTTGATCCCCTGTAGCTTGTGTCGGGTATACTCCCATCCGGAGATATTCTTTTATATCATGGAACCATGGCTCACCATCAAACTCTTCCTCCACCACATTACAATAGGCATGCTGATCTCGAACCTGAATCTGTAACGGATCCACGTAAGCCTTGTCCGGGTGATGCAACATCGACGCCAAAGTGGCCAAAGCGTCGGCAACCTCATTGTGCATCCTTGGAATGTGTTTGAAATCTATTGATTGAAACCGTTGACGAAGTTCATGCAAACACTGCCGGTATGGTATGAGCTTCAAATCTCGTGTCTCCCATTCTCCCTGAATCTGGTGTACAAGAAGATCCGAGTCACCCATGACCAAGATTTCCTGGACACCCATGTCTATAGCCAATCTCAATCCCAGGATACATGCTTCGTACTCAGCCATGTTATTGGTGCAATAGAAACAAAGTTGAGCAGTGACAGGGTAGTGTTGCCCTGTCTCGGAAATCAGTACTGCTCCTATTCCGACACCCTTGGCATTGGCAGCTCCATCAAAGAAAAGTTTCCATCCAGGCTTCTCGACCTGTCCTAATTCTTCAACGTGTATTATCTCCTCGTCCGGGAAGTATGTATTCAAAGGCTCATATTCATCGTCAACGGGATTCTCAGCTAGATGATCAGCCAACGTCTGTGCTTTCATTGCAGTTCGAGTCACATAAACAATATCAAATTCCGTAAGCAGGATTTGCCATTTCGCTAGTCTCCCTGTGGGCATGGGCTTTTGAAATATATACTTCAATGGGTCCAACCGAGAGATGAGATAGGTAGTATATGCTGACAAGTAATGTTTCAACTTTTGCGCTACCCAGGTTAAAGCACAACACGTCCTCTCGAGTTGAGTGTATTTTACCTCATATGATGTGAACTTCTTGCTGAGGTAGTAAATCGCCTGCTCTTTCCTTCCTGTGATGTCATGCTGCCCCAGTACACAACCAAAAGAATTGTCCAACACAGTCAGGTAAAGGATCAAGGGCCTTCCTGGCTCTGGCGAGACCAACACAGGTGGACTAGCCAAATACTTCTTAATCTTGTCAAATGCTGCTTGACATTCGTCTGTCCATCTGACCGCAGCATCTTTCTTTAGCAGCTTGAAAATGGGCTCACAAGTAGTTGTAAGCTGGGCAATGAACCTGCTAATGTAATTCAACCTGCCAAGCAAACTCATCACATCTTTCTTGTTCCTTGGTGGCGGTAGCTCCTGGATGGCTTTAATCTTAGACGGGTCTAATTCAATACCACGCCGACTCACCAAAAATCCCAACAACTTCCCCGACGGGACTCCAAACGCACACTTTGCTGGATTAAGCTTGAGGTTGTACCTGCGGAGTCTCTGGAAGAATTTCCTCAAATCCCTAACATGGTCACATTGTTTCCTCGACTTTATGAGCACGTCGTCCACATAGACCTCGATTTCCTGATGTATCATGTCATGGAACATGGTAGTCATTGCCCTCATATACGTTGCCCCTGCATTCTTCAAACCAAATGGCATGACCCTGTAACAATATGTTCCCCACGGCGTGATGAAGGCCGTCTTTTCCGCATCCTCCTCATCCATCAAAATCTGGTGATAGCCCGCATAACAATCCACGAAGGAACCAATCTCATGTTTGGCACAATTGTCAATCAATATATGGATGTTTGGGAGTGGGAAGTTGTCCTTCGGGCTCGCCTTATTGAGATCACGGTAATCAACACATACTCTGGTCTTCCCATCTTTCTTTGGCACTGGCACCACATTGGCTAACCAGGTAGGATACCGAGTAACCCGTATGACCTTCGCCTCAAATTGCTTAGTAACCTCTTCCTTAATTTTCACACTGATATCTGTTTTGAATTTCCTCAACTTCTGCTTGACAGGGGGGCATTCCGGATGAATCGGCAATTTGTGGACCACCAGATCGGTGCTTAGACCCGGCATATCATCATATGACCATGCGAACACATCTTTGTACTCACACAACAATTTAATTATCTCCTGCCTGAGCGGGGCTTCCAAATGGACACTTATTTTTGTTTCTCGAACATTTTCCTGATCCCCTAGATTGATTGCCTCTGTGTCATTCAAGTTAGGTTTGGGTTTTTGCTCAAATTGATATAACTCTTTACTGATTTCTTCCAAAGCTTCCTCGTCATCGTATTCACCCTCACCATCACACTCGATTTCTTGTATTATTATTATTTCATATGGAATATCAAGACTAGGCCGGAGACTCCTCATGCATGACACATCATTGAAACCAGCATAAAAGGGACTGTACAAGAGAGAAAAGAAAACAAAATGAAGGCTATCAGAAGTGAAGAGAAAAGGAAATTGCATTTCATTAAAATTGTAAAATCACAAAGTTTAACTCATCCAAACGGAACATAGAAATCTGAATTACAACCCTGGAAATAATCCAGATCTAATACTCAAAGGAAAATCCAAAGCTAACTACCACGAATCCTTCCGAGTTGGAAGAGGAGTAGCTTCCCAGTTATTGAGCTTGGCCTGAGACCCCACGAACTGCACATCGACTTTACTTGGACCTTCGCCTGGCTCTACCATATTCACTTCGTCGAACACCCTTTCAAACTTTTCGATCAACTCTTTGTCAGGTTCTATCACCATAGAATTTGGTAGTGCTGTTGTTGGGCGTTGTTTAGTACTAGGCCGGACGAAGGAACGGGAAAGGCGAGGAATGGGTTTTGGTAGGGTCCACACTCTCTTTTTCATCTTTTTGGCTCTCCTTATGTCGGCAGCAGTGGGTTTGAAACCTAGCCCGAAAGTGTCCAGATTTTCGGGAAGAGATACTGGCTGTATGATTCCCTGCAGTGAAGCACCCAACCCCTTTCCGGGCAAGAATCCATTCCTTATCATCTCTGAAGCTACCATAACAGATGCGACAGCTATCTTGGGCATAGGAACACACTCCCCTTCCGAGATTTTATCAACTGACACTGCGTCTATGACTTGGTACACCCACGGACCTTTGTCATTTTCAACTTCCTCGAAGGATGTAATAGCATTACAAGAATTGTCCTCTCTATGGACCACGATCTCCTGCCGGTCCCATTCAAATTTAACCATTTGATGCAAAGTAGACGGTACTGCCTTTGCGGCATGAATCCAGGGTCGTCCCAATAAAAGATTGTAGGAAACGCTGACATCAAGCACTTGAAACTCCATAGCGAACTCCACAAGTCCTATTGTTAGCTCCAACACAATATCTCCCACTGTGTCTTTCCCTCCGCCATCAAATCCCCTTACACAGATACTATTTTTATGAATTCTTTCCCTGTCAACTTTCAACTTTTCTAGGGTGGAAAGAGGGCAAATGTTTGCACTAGACCCATTATCAATTAACACCCGAGTTACCACAGAATCTTCATACTTCACTGTGAGGTAAAGAGCTCTATTGTGTTCAGTTCCTTCCAATGGCAACTCATCATCAGAAAATGTTACCCTATTCACCTCAAAATTTTTGTTTGCAATCTTCTCAAGATGATTCACAGTGATTTTATCTGGCACATGAGCTTCGTTTAGAATCTTCATCAACGCCCGACGGTGTTCATCCGAATGGATCAATAAAGACAATAGTGAGATCTGTGCCGGGGTTTTTCTCAATTGTTCCTGAGCCTTCATCTTTTTCAGGAACTCTTCAGCTTCTTCTTCAGTAACAGCCCTCTTTGTCGGTGCCAGATTGTCTTTAGCTGCTTTAACCTTTCTCAATTCTTCAGGGGCAAAGCACCTCCCTGATCTAGTCAACCCATGAGTTTCGCACACTTCTTCTTTAACTTCCTTTCCTTGGTACATCACAGTCACTCTATCATAGTTCCACGGGACAGCTTTCTCACTAACCACAGGCAACTGGGTCACTGGTTTAATAATAACTGGCTCTGTTCGAGCACCTTTTACAACCAACACAGGCTTGACAACTGCTCCTGGTATTGTCACCTTAACAGGCTCGGGTTCTATTATCATTACTGGTTCTCTGACTGTCCGGTCCACTGCGACCAGGGCTTTCCCATCAACCAACTTCTCATTTGCTTTAGTTTCACTTGCCTTAATCATCATCACAGTCTGGGACGACTTCTTGTATTCTCCCTTCTGCACTAACTCAATCAGGTGAGCCTCATGATGAATTGGTAGCAGATTCTGCGTGATATTGGGAGTCTCCGGAGCCTGCACCTCAATTCTCCTTGTATCAATGAGTTCCTGAATGGCGGTTTTCAGATGCCAACATTTCTCCGTGTCATGTCCAGGCGCTCCAGAGCAATACTCACAGCTTACTGAATGGTCCAGGTTCCTTGGGGGAGGGTTTGGTAATTTGGATTCAATCGGGTTCAACATGCCTAACTGCCTTAATCTGTGGTACAGGCTGGTATAAGATTCACCCAAGGGAGTAAAAGTCTTCTTCTTTTGCAACCTATCACTCTTAAATGCGGGATTGGGTCGGTAACTGGTTCCAGCGGCATTTCTGTTGGTTCTTGGGGGTGGGTAAACGTTTTGAGAGGGGTAAGTATTTTGGGGAGTGGGTGCGCGCCATTGTGCATGGGTAGGAGGTTGGGGGTATGTCTGGGCATGATGGACGGAGAAATGGGGAGTAGGAGGTGGGTAGTAATGCTGTGGTGGGCCATATGGAGTATGTGGGTAAGCTTGGGGGTGAGGGCGAGGTTGGTGATAATATGGTGACGGACTCCTGGACCAGACCCTTGATTCCACTACTGCCACTTCCTCTTTCTTTTTCTTTCCCAATACTCCTCCGGTGCCGCTTTGAATAGCCTGCGTAGTTGCTTTGAGTGCCGAATAGCTCATAATCTTGTTAGACTTGAGACCCTCTTCCACCATACTTCCCATCTTTACGACCTTATTGAAAGTTTTCCCCACCGCGGACACCAGATGACCATAGTAGGTTGGCTCCAAAGCCTGAAGGAAATAATCAACCATCTCATTCTCTTTCATCGGCGGATCAACTCTTGCTGCCTGTTCTCTCCAACGGAAACCGTACTCTCTGAAGCTTTCGCCGGGCCTCTTCTCGATTTTGGTCAATGACAGCCGGTCCGGGACAATTTCGAGATTGTATTGAAAATGACATGCAAATGCTTGAGCCAGGTCGTCCCAGGTGTACCACCGAGCATGATCCTGTCGCGTGTACCATTCTAACGTTGCTCCACTTAAGCTTTGACTAAAGTAAGCTATTAATAGCTCATCTTTTCCCCCAGCTCCCCTCATCTTACTGCAGAATCCCCTCAGATGGGCTACAGGATCACCATGTCCATCATACAGATCAAACTTTGGTAACTTGAACCCTGCTGGCAGCTGGACATCGGGAAACAAGCACAAATCTTTGTAGGCCACACTGACTTGGCCACCCAGTCCTTGCATGTTCCTGAAGGATTGCTCCAGGCTTTTTACTTTTCGAAACATCTCTTCCTGTTCCGGGTCCTTAAGCGGATTATCAGTTTCCACCGGGAGCTCAAAGCGAGGAGTGTAGGAACGGCTCAGGAGCTTTGAAGGTAGGCTCGGGAGGGTATAGGCTCGGGAGGGTGTACTGGCTGTCGTGAGTTGGAAACAATGGCTCACTGGAAGATCTCTGCAACGTGGCAGGTGGAGGCGCCACAAATACTGGAGCAATTGGTGGTGGAGGACATGGAATTTGTTTGGGTGGTGGTGGTGGTGGTGTCTGAGAGGTGGTTCCGTAGTACTGCTGGTAAGTAGGGAAAGTGGGAGATGAGTTCACTGTGGGAGGATCTTGGGGTTGAGCTGGTGGTGGGAGGTAATTGGGGTTGGCAGGATAGACTGGTGGTGGATGTCCCTTCGACCAGGCCTGGTACATCTCGGCCATTTGTTGCTTTAGTTTATACATCTCTTCTCTCATTGTGTTAACGTCCACTGCCTCCTCCTCTCTGGATGGGTCAACAATGCTCGCTTCTAAATCCTGATTGGTCATGTTTGACTTGTCCTTGGAGCGGGTGTTGTAAGGATGGGTTGTCAGAATGCCAGTCAGTTTAAACACCTATCTGGACTCATCAACAACAACTTGGTTAGCGGTTAGGGCATTAACAAATAGATAACTGCACATTGATGGGTGGATGCACCTAAGCAGTCAAACGCCTCTATTATGCCTCTATTCATTCACATGCGTCATCCCGGCTTTCATTTCTTTTCTTGCCAATTAGTTCCCACTCTTATCTTTTCATTGTGTTTTGCTCTCCCTCTTTTGGTTCTCTTTCATTTGGTTTTTCCCCTGTTTGTATCATTCTTTTCTGGTTTTCCCTTTTATTATTTAGAGACGGTCGAATCCTATGGAGACTGCCTACGTATCACGACCCCGCGTGAATCAGACCAAGCGTAGTTCGTGAAAAATAAATGCAAAGTAGGAGCATGATATTTTTGGCAATTTCAATTTTATTGATAGCAAACTTGTCTATTACAAAGGCTCAAAACAACTACAGACTCTAAGAACCCTATTTAATCAAAATACAGACTCAATCCACTGACTCTGGTAAAAAGAAATATAAACCCAGATGACCTAACTCCAAAAAGAAATACAGACTCGGAAGACAAAATTTTTTTTAGTAGAAGAAAGAGTGTAGACTCAAAGACAATTACGAATACATTAAAGCTCCTGGTGCCCGCGGGACATCATTCGGTCTCGCCGCGGGCCTATATGCAAGTTCCCCTTGAAGTCTGTCTAGGTCGTTCATTATCTGCTTCACAAATGTCATCACTGATGCCAGGAATGTTCTCGCATATTTGACATCTCCTAGTAATGGCATGAACAACGGTTAAGATTCTTTCTCGGATTCTTCCTTTCTCCTGAAGCAACCGCCCTATCTGTTGGGCCCTGGCCTCCAAAGTTCGCTCATCCGCTTGGCTTTGTTCCCGGAGTTGTTGCAAGTCCCTTTCTAACTGCGCCAATGCCATGTAACAATGTTCTCTTTCGACTTTGAACTCTTTTTCCTGCTTGATCATACGGTTTTCTGTGGCAATAACCTTTTTCTTTAATCCTGTGACTTCACTATCATATTCTTCCTTTAACTGTTTAACCATGCGGGCCCGTTCTTCTGCATTTTTAGCCAATTGTTTCCGTACCCCAGCTAATTCCTTTTCTGCCTTGTTGCGGTCAAAACTGTAGTCGTTCACCTTTTGCCTTAGATTTGCTATAAGCTTTGCATCTTTGGCACTTCTGACAGGATTATCGGCCTCTAACTTCATTTTCTGGATTTGGGCTCGCAAGGCTTCATTCTCTTTGGCCAATTGTTTTTTCTCACCTTCATCAGCCGCGGCTTGCAAGCTATTTTCAAATCGGAGGTTTTGGACCTGTTTTTCCAATGCTCCTATGCGGGCCCTATACTCATTTTCTTTAGTTAACCAATCCCACTGTTCTCGTGCTGATTCAACAAATTCCTGGATGTGAGGTCGTTTGGCCGGTCTTCCGAATGCAACGTCCCTTCTATACCAAGCCTGATAGTCAAGCGACACTTCTCCTTTGGCTCGATCTCGAACACAAGTGTTTGCCGTCAAATATTGACATTCGCTCCAGACCTGGCGGACCATTGCTTCAGGAAACTGGCCATCAGGGCCAATCTCAACCACTTGCAAACTGAGATCATCATCCTTAGGTACTATCTGGCATCTCCCCAGCTGCCTCAACACTCGATACGGTGCTTCTAAGCCCCATCAGAAGGAAATGTGGTCGGGCTGCTGGCATGTATACGATTTCATCAACGGGGAACCATCCCAGTGTCCACTCTATTTGGCTAGCAGTGAGGGACAGAAAATATGTTGTCCAACCCGTGACTCCTTCTGGCAATTCAACCCCTTTAATCCTCGTGTAAAACTCTTCTACGCATGTTTTTTCTGGAGACCCATAGCTCAAAAACTGAGGGCGATGACACAGATGCTCGATCATCCACATCTGTAACAATAGACTGCACCCTTCGAAGAAAGCTTTCTCGGCCTTGCAAGCTGTAAGAGCACGGAAGATGTCGGCCAATATCATAGGTGCCAGTGTACTTTTGGCTTGAGTAATTAATGTGCTGACGACCCCAGCTATTTTTATGTCAATGTTCCCATCCTTCCTTGGAAATACCAGAAGCCCTAGTAAAGCTACCATAAAGGCGAAACATCGATGCTCTTCCCACTTTTGGCGGTTTCCTTTGCTACATATCTTACTTTCTGGGTTGTTGAACCCCCCGATATGGCCATATCGATGATATATGAAGCGCAGAGTACAAAAGCCATTTGCCAGATCTGTGTTATGGACGGCTCTGACTATCTTCAAAGAGTCTAGAAACCTGCGCACGACTACAACTCTGGGGGCAACCAAGTATTTGTGCCTCAACGGAACCTCATCCTTTCCAATGTAGCCAGCTATTTCCTCTAATGTCGGGGTAAGCTCAAAGTCCGAAAAATGGAACACATTATGTGCTGGATCCCAGCATGTCACCAGTGCTCTAATAATATCTCCGCGAGGCACAATATCGAGCAAACCTATAAGCCCTTTCAAATGTTTCTTGATTGCATCTTGCCCTTCTCCGCCTAAATCGTTCCACCACAGACGTAACTCCAAAGGGATTTTATGCATGATTGAAAATAATTCATTTTGAGTCGTGCTCATCCTGCACATTTATTAAGGTGACTTTAATCACTTATTTTGACCTAAAAGAGAAAAATGGCACAATCTCTGTTCAAATTGCCAATTTAAACAAACAACCGGTATTGCGGATACGGCCTTTCAGCACTTCATAAAGAAGATTTTAAGGTTGTGCCTGTTAACCGTTGAACTGACTCAGGGTGGCTGTTCTTGCAAAAACGGCCTTCCGGCGCCCTTTTGGGGACATTCGGCTTAGTTTAAACAAGAATGGCGGCACCCGACTTATTCATGACGAAATTAAAAAACTTGGCATTTTTGGCTATTTTTGAAAGGGGAGGTTGGACCCGATGAGGGTTGCCTACGTATCTCACATCCGGTGAGAATCAAACCTGCGTAGTTCGGGAAAAATAAATCTAACTATTTTTGAAAACAAGACTTTTTTTTTTATTGGCAAATTCACTATTTCTGAAAGCAAGATTCTTTTTTTTTTTATATTTTCTTTTTCAGTGGCAAATAAAATAAACTAATTTGAAAATAAAACTCTTTTTGTTTTATCTTTCCATTGGCAAACAAAACAAACTAAAAAAAATACTTTTCTTCTTTTTCTTTTATTTTCTCAAAAATCCGGCAGCATTTCGGCACTACTTGGACATTGGTTTTTCTAATATAGGTAATTAACTCTCTACACTGCTATTTTCTCTTTTTCTCTTTTTGTTTTTCCAATTTTTCCCAGATATTCAAAGCCGGTCAGCATGCGAGTCCAAAACAAATAAATGCACAAGTAGGATGCATCAGGATGGTCCATTATTCCGGGTACACCTGTCCTAGACGGACCCAACCCCTGTGTTGAGTCCCCTAAGTCAAAATGCATGTGATGCAAATAAGCGTTCCTACTAGGGATCCGGCATGAAGTCAAGTTCTTCTAGGTTCAAAACCTGGGTATGTGTTCTAGACTATGTACCCGAGCGGACAACTCGAGTTGAGGAGTGGGCTACGTACCGGGAACCAAAAGGCCATCCGGCTTAGTAACTTGTCCGGCCTCTTTCTTATTTCAGGGTATTGACACTAACAGAATAAGGAGTCTCCACCAGTGAGCACATCCCCGGAGGTGAGAAGAGAAGGGTTTCGCCACAGTTTATATACAATCCAGATAATATCAAAGCGGTAAAAAGCAACATTTTGCACATTTAGCATGAAACATGTAGAAAAATCAGATAAAGCCAAATACAACAATATATCTAAGCTCGAATTCTGAACCCTGAACCAAAGTTCTGGGTTCTTGTCCCCAGCAGAGTCGCCAGAGCTGTCACACCTCCTTTTTCCTACGCCTGTGAGGGTGTAAAGGAGTTTTTCCAATTAAAGGACAGTTGGAACGGGATTTATTATTAATATTCAGAGTCGCCACTTGGGAGATTAATGGTGTCCCAAGTCACCGGTTGAATCCCGATCCGAGGAAATTATGACTCTGTTAACAGTCCTCGAACCAGAACTCTGAGTAAGGAATTCTGTTAACCCGGGAGAAGGTGTTAGGCATTTCCAGATTCCGTGGTTCTAGCACGGTCGCTCAACTGTTGTATTTGCTTTTATCTGATTTTAAAACATATTCTAACCTATGTGCCTTTTATTTTAACCGCTTTTATTTCATGTCTTTTTAATAGGAATTGCAACGTCGTGAAAATGTATCTCGAACCACGTCACACCAGTGCACCCGTGGCTTTTGACGCATTTCGACTTCGTTGAGATTTAGATTTGGGTCACATAAATGTGCACCCGCATTTAGGAAGGTAATATTATTAAAATACGCGCCTAAAGCAACTACGCTTTTATTATCTTTGGGAAAAACCGTGAAATTTGCTAAACGGTTCACCCGAATTCTAAGCATTTTATAGCATTTATTGAGGGCCCCGCTATTTTGTATTCGGCTCGACGAGGCTCGTCTCATTTTATTTTGAAAGGGCAAGTCTAAAAGCAACTATGATTTTTTGTTTTTGTTTATACAAGTAAAGAAAAGATCCTAATTAATTATTGTTGTAAATTTCAGGCCTCGAGTTCAAACCCGAATTCAAACAAAAGGGAAACTCCAGTCCTGGGCCAGAGAGCCCAAGTTATGCCATAGACATTGGGCCGGAAACAGCCCAAATCAGATAAGCTAAACAAACGCGTAGGCAACGGCTAATCGAGTCCGGAGTTGGCAATCCACCAATTAGTTTAAACATTTGCCTACTGAATTGTCTCAAACTTCTCATGGGTGGGCTCTGCACTTGTAACAGAGGCATTCAATATGCACCCAGTCAAATTAACGCAGTGTTATCCAATTGAGTTTCAGCTTCATGCCCAAATCGTTTCATTTACTCGTCCCTGATGAATTCTCAAATAGAACACAGGCTGGAAACGTGATGCCTAAAGTATGCTAATTAGTCTGATTTAATTCAAGCCT
>NW_017675785.1:56699-59935 GCF_001879085.1 Nicotiana attenuata
ATGAAACGGACCGGGTAATGGGAGGGGTTTGTGGCTTGGGCTGAAGGGTAACGGGGCAGGAAGGGTGGTTTGGGCTAGGACAAAATTTAAACAAAAGCCCAATTTGATATCTCATACAAACAGCCCTCTTTTAATTGCTTTGTTTTCATTTTTTATTCCTTTTATTTATTTTGTTTTTGTATTGTATTTTTCCTGATTTTATTAAAATGCAAAAATTAGAATGAAACCTAATTTATTTCCAAAATTAAGCTAATTAAGTCCTACAAAATTGATTAAATCCTATTTAAAAGTAAAATCATGACAAATTCAACAATTAACAATTAAAAAATGCAAAAGCGGACTATTTTTGTTATTTTCTTTATATTTTGTTCTAAAAATAACTTAACCACTAAATAATCCTAAAATATGAAATTAGATCCTAAATGCAAATGTCAAGCGTGTTTTTTTATATTTTTCATATGAATTAAAATGCACAAATAAAATGCAAACAATTAACAGAAAATAACACAAAATTCACAAAATTGTAAAATAATGAAAGAAAATCATTTTGTTTGAATTTTTGGGAATAGTTCACATAGGGCAAAATCACGTGCTCATAGAGGCACTTGAACAAATGTCGGTCTATGCAAAGTTCATGAAGGATTTGGTCACAAAGAAGCGTTCCATGGATTTTGAAACAATAAAGATGACGCACCAAGTTAGTGCGATAGTGCATTCTATGGCCCCGAAACTTGAAGACCCTGGAGCCTTTACTATTCCTTGCACTATCGGGAGTGCGGAGTTTGCTAAGGCCATTTGTGACTTGGGGGCTAGCATTAATTTGATGCCGTATTCAGTCTTCAAGACCTTGGGAATTGGGCAACCTAGGCCAACCTCGATGAGACTTCAAATGGCGGACCGGTCGATGAAGCGGCCTTTGGGTATAATTGACGACGTTCTTGTCAGGGTGGAATTCATATTGCCGGCCGACTTTGTCATATTGGATTGTGAAGTGGATTTTGAAGTGCCGATTATTCTTGGGAGACCTTTCCTAGCTACCGGGAAGGCATTGGTTGAAGTTGAAGCAGGTGAATTGACATTCCGAGTGGGAGATGAGAAGGTGGTGTTTCATGTTTGCAAATCAATGAGGCAACCCAATAGCACGGAAGTGTGTTCACTTGTGGACATTGTCACATCTGTGATAGTGGATGGCACAAGTTCCATGATGAATGTTGAAGATCCACTTGAGGCCGTACTTCTTGGCATGGATGTAGAAGATGATGCTAGCAGAGTGAAGTGTGTGAATGCATTGCATGGTATGGGTTCATATTCATATGAGCCTAGGAAGTTATCGTTGGATCTTGAAAACCGCAAAACTCCACCAACTAAGCCATCCATTGAGGAGCCACCGGTGTTGGAGTTGAAGCCACTTCCTCCACATCTCAGGTATGAATTTTTGGGCTCTAATTCAACTCTTCCAGTTATTCTTTCTTCTTGCCTTACTAACTTGCAGGTTGAGGCCACTTTTGAGGTGCTTCAAAGGTAAAAAAAAGGGCAATAGGATGGACTCTGGCGGACATTAGGGGAATAAGCCCCACATTTTGTATGCATAAGATCATTTTGGAGGAGGATGCAAGGCTGTCCCTTGAACATCAAAGAAGACTCAACGAGGCGATGCAAGAAGTGGTAAAGAAAGAGGTTATCAAGTGGCTTGACGCCGGAGTGGTTTATCCAATCTCTGACAGTTTGTGGACTTCTCCGATCCAATGTGTGCCTAAGAAAGGAAGGATGACGGTGGTGCCCAATGACAACAATGAGCTTATTCCCACTCGAACCATTACCGGGTGGAGAGTTTGCATGGACTACCGGAAACTCAACAAGGTGACCCGCAAGGATCATTTTCCCTTGCCATTCCTCGACCAAATGCTTGATCGTCTTGCGGGGAGAGCATTCTATTGTTTCTTGGATGGGTACTCGGGCTACAATCAAATTTTAGTTGCCCCAGAGGACCAAGAGAAGACTACTTTTACATGCCCCTATGGTACCTTTGCTTTCTCCCGGATGCCATTCGGATTGTGCAATACTCCGACGACCTTCCAACGTTGCATGATGGCTATTTTCACCGATATGGTGGAGGACATATTGGAGGTCTTTATGGACGACTTTAGTGTGGTTGGTGACTCTTTTGATGAATGCTTGGTGAATTTGGATAAAGTCTTGGCTCGTTGTGAAGAAACTAACCTCGTTCTCAATTGGGAAAAATGCCATTTTATGGTTGAAGAAGGTATAGTGTTGGGCCACAAGATTTCAAAGCATGGGATTGAGGTAGATAAGGCAAAAATTGAGGTGATTTCAAGGCTCCCTCCCCCTACTTCTGTCAAAGGGGTGAGGAGTTTTCTTGGGCATGCCGGTTTCTACCGGCGGTTTATAAAAGACTTCTCGAAGGTCGTGAATCCACTGTGCAAGCTACTAGAGAAATATGCCAAGTTTGTTTTTGATGAAAAGTGTATGGAGGCCTTTGAACTCTTAAAACACAAGTTGACCACTACCCTTATCATAACCGCACCCAATTGGAGTTTACCCTTTGAACTAATGTGTGATGCTAGTGATGTTGTAGGGGGGGCGGTGTTGGGTCAACGGGTTAACAAAATGTTCCATCCCGTGTATTATGCAAGTAAGACTATGAATGAAGCTCAACGGAATTACACGGTGACAGAGAAGGAGTTATTGGCCATTGTATTTGCCATGGAGAAATTTCGGCCCTATCTTATGGGGGCCAAGGTGATTGTGCACACGGACCATGCCGCCCTTAGATATTTGATGACCAAAAAGGATTCCAAAGCAAGATTGATGAGATGGGTGTTACTTCTTCAAGAATTTAACTTAGAAATAGTGGACCGGAGGGGAAGTGAGAACCAAGTTGCGGACCACTTGTCCCAGCTAGAGGAAGAAGGGAGGCCGGGTGATGGTCTTGAGATAAATGATGCATTCCCCGACGAGCAACTTCTTTCTGTGTCAATGTGTGACATGCCATGGTTCGCGGACATCGCCAACTTCATTGTGACCGAAATTGTCCCGTGTGAGCTCTCTTCCAACCAAAAGAAGAAACTCAAACGGGATAGTTTGGATTTTTATTGGGATGATCCGTACTTGTTTAAAATTTGCACGGATGGTGTGATTAGAAGATGTGTCCCGGAAGGTGAACAATTGAGCATATTGGAGGCTTGTCACTCCTCCCCCTATGGTGGCCATCATGG